>NC_054543.1:25421246-25603746 GCF_017654505.1 Polyodon spathula
GCAGTTGAGGATTGCAGCTTTCAGCGTGGGGTAGTCCATCCTCACTACCAGATCCAGGGTCCACGCCACTGCCTGCACCTCCCCCGTCAGCTGTGGTAGGAGGCACCTAGCCCACTGCTCTTGGGCCCACCCGGCAGAGGTCGCCAGAGCCTCGAATACCTTGAGGTTTGCTTCTGTCCGATCCTCTGATGTCATTTTTGTTGGCTGCTGTAGCCATGGGTCTGGCCCCGCAGCTCTTGCATTCCCCTGAACCGCCGCAGCAAGGGTTTTCCGCAAGAGATTCATAAAAGCGGTAAATTGCTGGGCATCCATCCTGCCTCTCTGTTATTGCACTTCTTTGAGAGGGCAGTGCCAGTAAATCCCACTCTCATGCCATGTGTAGAAGGGTGTGGCTATTCACTGACACGGGAGACAGAAGGGTGTATTTGGAAGCACCGCACAGGTGTCCAGTTTTATTTTCTGGGCAATACTTTATTTAGCCTACAGATCGCTGCTGTCCATGTCCTGATTATGGCCAACAGTAAACAGGACC
Source organism: Polyodon spathula (assembly GCF_017654505.1). NCBI lineage: Eukaryota > Metazoa > Chordata > Actinopteri > Acipenseriformes > Polyodontidae > Polyodon > Polyodon spathula. The sequence goes on from NC_054543.1 coordinate 25,421,779, forward strand.
ACAGCTTTACCAATAGAGGTACAGGCCCAGTGCACATGTAAATACCGAAATAATAATGAAAACAAAAGGCGAAAGAAAAAGGGAAAATAAAACACAGTAATAAAACTAGAAAACAAAAGTGCTGCACTCGGCAGCGTCACCCCAACCATCGCTATCCGCACGGTCCGGGTCTTCGTCCAACACTATTACTATTGTGTTCCCTCCACCTACACACGCTTGGGGTCTACCCAAGAATTCCCCGGTCTCTCCACTCTTTCTCTTTTTAAGCTATTACTGGTTCTCAGGTTCGTTTATTTGTTTTTTGTTTCGCCGGCCATGCTTGGTCCGGCCGCCCAGCTTCCACCAGCTGGCTCGTTTTGTCTTAAAGGGGTCATCCCGAGGGAATACAGAGCCTAAACTTTATAGGGCCAGCAATCCCCTAGGGCCCACCTCTCAGCCCCTCAGAGAGAGGGAGAGCCACACAACCTCTCTCCCACCTTTCAGTGTCACTGCCATGACTGACAGACGAATATTGCAAGGCTGCTGCCCTCTTCCTGCAGCACTATGAATGCGCCCGGAGAGTCAGCACAGGTCTCCCCTGCTACATACCGTTTAAAATAAAAAAAATTATATAAATGTCTGTAGCATTTTACAGTTAGTTATATAGTAGTAAATATAGACTTTTGATTATCTGCATTGGTACATGCTTGCTGCAGTTCATTTGACCAATACAATAGATAATAGCTACTGTTACTTCTTTGGTTTGGTAAATTAATAGGAAGGTGGTGATGAAAAGTTACAGTCCCTTGTTCTTGCTGATATTTTCGAGTATTTGTGTTTCATTTACTGACAGTCATGTTTGCTAGCGATCATTTAGTAGGGCGGTTTATATTAAATATGATGTCACTTATTTAATAGCCTGCTCAGATAATCTCATGCATGGCAGTTTTCAGAACTTGAAATGTCAGTGTTCATTAATTAGTTCTAATGAACACAGTGGCTCACCGATGGACAAACAGTGAATAAAAAAAAACGTGCCCATATCACCTTAAACCGTGTGAACTCGGTAATCATGGTATAGAAAAAAGGTTACGGTTTCAAAACCATTGCAGTTTATTCCGCAGTTTAGCGTAAAACCAGTATACCATGACGTGCCTACAGGAAAATAGAAGTGAGTAGAAGTGAAGAAGAAGAAGAAGAAGAAGAAGAAGAAGAAGAAGAAGAAGAAGATTTTGATCTTGGTTTGACGACTTATATCTCACTGTTTATAAGAAGGATTTTTTTTTTCACATTTGATTTAAGAAAGCTTCAGACTTTTGGTACTGGTACAGCTGATAATTCTAAGTGATTTAGTTTTGCCGCTGAAACATGGTGAAAACAGCAAAACTCTTGGAGCTGCATAGAGACTCACAGTAGTTTCCAAGTTTTTCTAACTTGTATGATGAACTACTGTTCCTCTCAATTAGGGGTCCAAGAAACTGGAGCTGGAGCCCTATTGTAATTGTTAGGTTCATTGTTATTTTCCTTAGGCTTCCAAGCTGGCTTGGGAAGCCTATTGTTATTGCTGGGATTATTATTAGAGTTCCTATCCAAAGGGTGGGGAAGCCTTTTGTTTTTGTTAAGATTATTATTATTATTATTATTATTATTATTATTATTATTATTATTATTATTATTATTATTATGCTGGGAATGCCTATTTTTTCTGTTAGGTTTTTTTTATTATTCTAATGTTTTGTTTTATTTTTTGCAGTTTTGCTTGGCAGAGTGACAGCACCTCGTTTAGCATTTGATGCTGAGTAGCTACTTTCATGAGATCATTTGTGTATCTTGCCTTTTTAAACTCTTAGTCCTTTGATGTTTTAGTGTCCTTTTCCACTGGGACATCACTAGATTTTGTCTTCCTTGTGTCAAAACGATTGTTGTTGCACATGTGAATTATCTGTATATAATTCAGCTGTCCTTTCAGCCTAATCCAGTGCAGATGCCATCTTCACCTTGTTCATTAGGTCACACAGTTCAGTAAGTCTGCAAGAAAGAGGCCCTCTTTTCAAGACACAGCAGCTTGCCCTGTTTCTCAAGACACACAGTTTCTTTAATTAATCCAGTTATATTTCCAGTACACATTCATGTATTATTAGGGAATATGTCCCACAAACAACAAGGTTAACTTTGATAAAGTCCCTGTAGTTGTTACAGACAGTGCAAGCTACATGCACAGGGCATATAAAACCATTCTGAAAGGGCTGTTTCCACAAGCGGTTCATGTTACATGCTTTGCCCAACTTCTGAAATTGGTGTTGGAAATCTGGGTTATTAAACTAGAGGAATTAAACTCGGTGGTGGCTATGGTGAAGAATGTCTTCTGCCACTTCCAAAGTACTTAGAATTTATGGAGGCGAAGGATGGAAGTAAACCACATATGCCAGTATTTGCAGTTACGACACAGTGGAGCTCCTGGATGAAAGCTGTTGCATATTTGTCAGAATATTTGACCATTTTGACAGAATTTATTCAGGTAACTGAATAAATGCAGAATCTTTCAAAAGTCTATCGGCACTGTTGAACAACAAACCTACAGAATTGTTAGCCCAAGCTACCTTTGTGATGGCGCACTCTTCTGAACTGGTAAAACCGATTGAAGAACTTCAAGCAACAGCTATGCCTCAGGGTCACAATCTATACCAGCTGGTGCAAACTGGGCAGATATTTCTTGGTTATTGTGCCAGTACAGGAGCAGAGAACTACAGGCAGAAAACAGTGGAAAAGTTGGCAACATGTTTTGGAAGTGAAAGAGAGAGATGTGTCCAGCTCTTCCAGAGTGTCATGGTGGCAAGTAGTGAAAAGCTCAGGGTGGTTTTACAAAGGCACCCATCCATCGCTACCTACAAAGCAGCACATGTTTTTGATCTTCACCAGTTGCCACAAATGGACAGAAACAAAGACTCAAACAGTGATGGGATTCCTGTCCGTTCAGCTGGTTCTATTTTTGAATGGCATACCTACAGAAATGTTGCAGAAACTATCCCAGCAGACTACATCATAGCAACATGGTAGGAGACTCAGGATGAGCCACTGATGGATACTGCAACAATCGCAAAAAGATACATTTGGCTACCATTGAGCACTGTTGTTTTCCAAAGGACATTTTCTGTTTATTGAGACCTCCTGAAAGACAACTAAGTCTGACTGAAGACAACATGAAGCTCCTTCTCATGTTAAAATACAACACCCTCACAATTTTCTGCTAAATTTGGTCAAATATCTCCACAATTTTTGACTGGCCCTTCTTAAAACTCCTTACAATGTATAGATAGGGTCGTGGTTACTATGGTGTTTAAAGTTATAAAGTATTGTGTCCATTAATCTAAAGTGCAACCATATTAGTTTACTAGCTATAACAACTTTAAGGGAACTCCAGGGATATGACAAGATCCCTTAATTAGACCCTCGAAAAGGGGCTCTGTCCTCTTGCAAGAAGGTAGTAGACTGATGACATTTTCAAAATGACAAAAACAAAAAAATGTTAGGTTATCCATCCAAGTTCAGCATATGTGGTTAGCACGCCAAGACATCTTTAGAGTTTAAGCTTGATGTCTTGTCTATAGCTACTGACCCTATCGAGTTAGAAGACAGACACATCAACAAGAACATCTATACCGATGCTCATGACAATCAATGCAAATTTTCCTAGTGTGCTTCAATAGTTGGCCATGAAATTGTTCATTCAGAGTATTTCTTAGATCTTCTAGGGGGAAAAAACATACTGCAATATAATGCAGTTTGACAGATAAGAGAAGACAAAGGGCTTAATGTTTCTTTTGCTTTACTTAATTCAGGCTGAATAAGTAAGTGTAGCAGTTTGACACACTAATGTCTCTGTGTTTCAGGGACACAAGCCTGGTTGTAAATGCTAGTGCAAATGAGACATGGATTTAGGATATGCAAATTAATATTGGTGAAACAGTACATTTTTTTAACTGTAAGTAATAGTTACCGTTATCTTTTTGTTTATTTTAATACACAATTCATGCAATGCAACAGAAGGAAGCTCCAAAAGAATAACAATAACAATTATATATATATATATATATATATATATATATATATATATATATATATATATATATATTACAGACACTGTCTTACCCAAGAGCTAGATACCGTATATTTGAAATTCATGTCTTCATGTTTAAAAAAAAATAAACAGGTTCTGTCTTTTAAAAAATAAATTAAAACCATGACTAACCATAACATTACTCTTGGACTGTTTAATTGTTTCTTATTTAAAGTAGACCAAGATTGAAACATACTGGTTGGTTTCACAGATCAAATTGGTATTTGTTTCAGCTTGTTTCAGCGTGCGTGATCCATCAAAAATATTTCTGTTCAATATTGTTATCTCAGTAAATATCTACTGCTCTAAATATATCTATGCTAAAATGTGCCCTTTCGCTCAGATAATAAATCAGTATACTCTCCGACTTACAGTTATGGCAGGTGGCTCCAGTGTAGCCTGTTCCTGAACAGTCACAGTAAAAGGTGCTCCAGGACTGGGAACACTGGCCCCCGTGCTCACAGTCATCTGGCAAGCATCTAAAGAAAGAACACTTGGGACATTTAGAAATTAAGAAAACCAAACAAAGAATTTTTAAAAAAGAGATGCTTGTCTCTTTAAATGTGTCTATTAACTACACCCGTTTACTAACCTGACAGGAGAAACTTTTAAAAACCGGGGTGCATGAAAATGGGCTGTAAGGGGACACATACTTGAAAACAGAAATATTGGCCTTCAATAACAAAACAGTGGAAGATTGTTATGTTTTATTCGTGAAGGAAAAAAAGAAAATGAAAAATGCTGAACTTGAACAAAATTACAATTCGGTGTTCTTGAGAAGTGGCAGGGCAGATGGAGTTTTTATTATTATTATTATTATTATTATTATTATTATTATAGAAAAGTAAAATCACTTCTTGGTTAATTGTTTGGTGAAAATAAGAAAACAAAAGAAAAACTCAAAACGTACTAAACAAAAAACACATTAAAAAAGCAGTTACTGGACAGTCAAAAGATGTTTGGAGTTGCTTGACTTTTTTTCTATGACTGATTTTTTTTTTTTCTATGAATCACTTTGTGATTTGGGTCTATCTGTATCAGTCATTTAGTTGAATATAAAGAAATATTGAAAACCCTTTTTTGGCCACTGCTCTTCCACATAAAGATGTATTCCCCTCAAGTCTCAGTGGGCACAGTTAGACCAGCAACTGGGTTACAAATTCTATTCTGAAGCAAATGCAAGCTTACTGACAGGAAAGAAAACCCTGAACAGAAAAAAAGAAAAAAACCTTAGCTGGAAACACCACAGAACACTAATAGCTAGGTTTAATATATTGTGTTATTCCTCTGTGAAAATGTTCTTTTGCTTCAAAACATCCACAACATCCATAATTTTGAAAATGTATGCAATTTCTTTATGCATGCACCCCCAAGGGAGCATCTGAGCTCCTGAAGGTTTAGAAAAAACACTCTGATCTCCTGTACTCTTCAAATGCTTCCTCAATACCAAATAACCATTTGTTAAATTCAGGAGAAAGTTGTTTTGCATATGAAGTAGAAAACACACACACACACACACACACACACACACACACATACACATATATATATATATATATATATATATATATATATATATATATATATATATATATATATATATATATATATATATATATATAGATATATATATATTATAGATATTAAAACAGTTTCCAGTACAGCAGACTCAGTATTAACTGAACACCATTGCTTATTGTCTTTTATAGAAAGCAGAGGAAGATGAATTAAATGTTGACATTCTCTACACCATTGATTAATCAATAACATCTGGTAACAGCAGGGCAATATGGGTCTGTAAAATAGGTATACACATTAATGATATCTGGAAATGAATTACTAAAGCATGTTTTACAATTTTATAAATGTGTAGACTGTTTGTATGAGCTATCATATGTTAATGTATGGATCAACATTAAAAGGGGGCGGGGGGGCACAGAGAGGAGCACCTTATATTAAAACCAGATCAGATACTGAATAAGAATATATGTATCCAACTAACATTTCTGGCTTCAGGGCTGTGTTCAAGACATCAGAAGGTTACAAATACAAGGTTACAGCACACTAAAGCAATACTCATATTGTTATGGTTCTAAAGTATTTAAAACAGTACTATAAATGGAAAAAGGCTAGATTTAAGTTACCATTAAAATTGTAACTGTGTTGATATATATAACCCATACGTAGATACGTGCAGTCTTATAACTACTGTATACGGCTTTATTATTAATATACAATCCAGCTTTATTTATCTTCCATTCATAACCAATGTTATTTAGTCCATTGTGTTTTTCACTGAAAAAATTAAAAATATCGATGAAGAGAATAGCGTTAAGTGAGGTAAGTGGCCGATTGGGGTGTCACTGTTTTGAACTGGCTTTCAGTTGAACAGTGGTATGGCAGGTGTTTAAAATTGTAAGTCCAAAATTCCTGTGTGGAACTAGAAATCCATCAGCAAATATATTTTAGAAAAAAAGACACGTTTCTGCAAATGACCAGACTAGAACATCATTTGCTGCTGACTGCATTTTTGATTAATAGTCTTGGAGATGCAATATTACCATTCTTCAAGGTGCTTTCATTGGATAATTACAACACATTCAAGCATACATTCCATTTTTATTTTCAACTTTAAGCTCATTGTGGGATACCTAAAAAATGTATCTGACTTATGAATAGCAACCTCTTATTTATTAATTTAGTTTTTGTTTATTTATCACTGTCCTGTTATTTTATTTGAAACTAGGATCACAGGAGAGACCGTCATCACAGCCAAACCAATAACACACAATTCGTTTTTTTCTTCGAACAATGGTTTTATGGCTGCCTAGGCCTCATTATTAATGTAAAAATGCACTAGTGGTTGACACAATTGTGTTAATTAAATAAAGGATTGGCTTAGAGTCACTTGCTATAAAATGGTTCATGAAACTATATTAAAAATAGACGTAATGCTTCTGCTGATTATGAAAAGTTAAAATCATATTCACTAGCTGAACAAAAAGTGGAAAAATAAAATGTAGCACTTGTAACTTGACTAAACCTCATATGACTAATGGCATATCTGATTTGTTGTCAGTATAAGGCTGCCTATTCTTGTTATGAGTCAGTTTCATCCAAGTCTGTTCAATTTACTGATGAGAAACACTCATGTTCAGAAGAGAACCATGTCATTATGGTTGCTGATGAAAAATATATTAAGACAAATGCATGTCACACAACAGCCCTCAGTGTATGTGAAAAATACACAAAGTAGGATACACTATAATGACAGGACAGCAATCCATAAATCTCTCCATTCACCAGAAAGTAATGTTCAGGGTCCAGTGGTACATAAAACATACACAATGATTGGTGAACAATGACCTGTTTGTCCATCAAATGGCTGTGTTTGAGACAGAAACAGTGGATACATCCATTATAGCTTAGCAATTTTTTTGTGTATTAATCTCTATGTAGCTGTGACAGGGTCTTCCTCGGGTCACACGTGTGGGTAGCCGCTGTTCAAGCATACAGAAAGACAGAGGTGGTGTTGAAAGGCCGGCACAGGCGCGCAGGATTTATTAACAGAAAACGAAAGTAAAATAAAGGCGGTCATGTGAAGTTACCAGCGATGGTAACGCACAGAGGACAAATACAGCAAACTGTACAAAAAGTGCAAAATAAAACACAATACCCCAAACTATAACTCAAAAGGTGCCGTGAAAATGGCAGGCCTTGCAGCAGCCTCGAGCTATCTCCCGTGGATGTTTTTAAACTGACGGACACTCGGTCGAGACCCGCCCACCTGCTGATTGAGGACCAGCACAGCCAATCACTTGCTGCCCTTCCCTCAACCAAGCATAGCAGGCAGCAAGTCTCAATCGAGTGCCCGTCTGTAAACAATAATACAATCATACTAATCAAGTCCCAAAACAACACAAAATAAACCCATTCCCACATATAAACCACACCAACACTAATTTACCACTGTGCAGGGCAATCGCACTGCCACAGTAGCATATTTACTAAACCTGTTACAAGTGACAGTAAGTTAGTTATTACTGTCAATCCATGCATGAAGAAGGAGGGAACTTTCATTGATGGATTTACTACACATTAAGGCACAATTTTGATTACAGGGCAAGACACCAATGCTAAAACAATGATTTTAGTACCATGCGTAGCACATTTAAAACCGCCGCTACCACTAGGTATGTGCCACATAATCAGAGTGTGTCTGCATTAAAGTGTTCACCTGAGCAACTTTGAAGATGATACACAAGTTTGCCTTTGTCTTTCAAGAAAATTGGATCGATGCCAGGACACAGCAAGCATTTTGGAGCATTTAATAGCAACTTCTTTTGCACCCTAGGTGTTCACGATCAGCATTACAGCACTTGCTGCCACTTTCTGCATTAAATCAGTGCTAGTAATGCTTTCATGGCACTTCTGGTTATAGCCATGCCCAACTCCAGAAACATCATCTCGGTCACAAGTCACACTACAAAGCAAATCAGTTTTTTCGATTTGCCCAAACACTTTGTAATGTTAAATATATATATTGGTATAATGTCATCTTTAAAATACCAGTGCATTTTGATATAATGCCATATATCTATAATGCCAGTGCATTTAAAACTTTTAAATACAGAATTCACGAAATTTCTCACTGACTGGTGACCCAAATACACAATGCAGTGCCTTTAATAAATGAGAATGATTTCATATAAATGACTGTCTAGAATAACCCTGCTAACATTTTGAATGGGGCTGCACGATTTATGAGGCAAACGTTGAGAGGTGCTGAGTATTTACAGCAGTAACACTTCACTCTGGTCTACATAACAAAGTAAAGGTAAATGGTTCTCAAACTTTTTCTACTTGAGACCACTTTTGAAGAGATGTGGGTCTGCCATAAAACCCTGTGACAAAATGTTAATTGCTGATGTATTATAGAGGTTGCTCCACCCTTTAAAAAGAAACAAACCCTTTAGTTGGTATTGTAGGTATTTGTAGGAGACAGGGGTGTTCATTAACAAATGTATCTGTTGTAACTGCCAAGTTGTCTGCATTTGTTAGGCAATTGGCCAGGGACCACCAATAATAATCTGGGCAGAGCCTCAATCAATCACACAGCACAAGATAAAAAGTTGGATCTGGACCTTCTAGATGTGAGTGGTGTGCAGCAGTCAGCTGGGCAGGATGTATGAATTTATTATTTGACTCTTTAAACACAGTGGAAATTTTATAAATGTGAATGTGACACATAGCTGATTTAGCTATGAGTCATTCAAGCAAGGATCCCAGCAAGAAGTTGTACCACCATCGCTCTTAGCTCTTATGGGAGGGTTCAAACATCAAGCATCAAACTCAGGTTGTTGACACAACCAGCAAAATGGCATTTTTCCATGCCGACATCCAGGAAACAGTGTTCCCAACTGCAGCAATTAAAGCACTATTACCATTGTTCCTGGACAATGCACACTCAGTGGCCAGGATCAAACATTCAATTGCCATTGTCCAAGCAAATTAACTTAATGCTTCATTAATTTTCAGGTACTGGGAGACTGGGATAGATGATAGCAGAAAGTCCTCTAGACATTGTAAGTGCTGGTATGGCAGATTCCTTCATCAGTGCCAGCCATGTGACAAAGACCCAGCATGCATACCAAGTCACAGCTGCAAGTATCCACACAATACTGCACCAGAGCATATATTGAATACACATCTGCAGCAACTGCAGCAGAGACAGATGCTGTATCCTTGGAAGAATAGTGTGCAGTGCGAGCACAGTAGAGTGTTCAGTTCGATTACTGGCTAAAAACATTATCACTAGAGATCGTCTTGCCGCTGTACATCAGATCTTATCGCCAATATGATTTTCAACTCTCCATGGAATCGCTAACGAAGATCGTACCCTGAATGTTTGCACTAGACCAAACACACTTCTCCAGGTGGCTACCAGTACACATTCGTGACATGATTATACTCTCTAAGAAGCATCTAGAGACCCTGGCAGAATTCCATGCAGGAAAGTTAGCCGTGCACAAAACAAGCAACAAGTTCTCAGCAATGGCAAATCAACCAGTGTCATGAAGAGAATAATGCTACAGTCAAAGGATATGGAGTGATTAGACTGACGGACAATCCTGGGGCACTGAGACATTGGATGGGGGCTGGTCCAAAAGTTACGAGAATGGTCACAGAATTTGAGGAATATGCAGTGGGATCACTAACCGCGGTGATTGAAGAGATGGGAAACCCATTTCTGGAAGAAAGTCAAGATCTCATGGTCCTGGACACCAGGGATATCATTGACATCTCTGTGGCAGAAACAATGCAAGAGGCTGAATCCCTTGGTGAGGAACAGTACAACACATTTGTTGAGGAAAGGTTTTTTCAGTCTACAAAGCCTATCACAGATGAATTGCCCAAGAACAAGTTACCATTGTTCAGTCGTCGAACCGTGAGGTCGCCTTCAAAGCAAAACATGCAAATTGCAGCATTAAAGAATGACTGCAATCTCTTCACATGACTGTATGTCTGCTGCCAAACAAGAGATGGAGACCTGGATCAATAATTGACCTGCAAAAACCAGGCAGCCCCACCATCATTGTCACTGGGAGGCAAACTTTGGCTTGACACAAAGGCAGACCTCCTTCACCGCCTTGAATCGTAGGAATCAAAATCAACAAACACCCCTGTTGTCAATGCCAAATTCTTGGATGGTGCTGCTGTGGTCCAGATCCTCAATACTGGAACAGCAAGGACTTTTCAAGTTTACACTGTGTTTATCATCTCGGCTAGAGACAGCTGATCGAGTGAATATTATCTGGGATGTGTACATCCCAGAGAGCTTGAAAAGTACAACCAGACAGAAGAGAGGCAAGGGTGTTCGATGACTAATGTTCCCCACTACAGTAATCCCCAAAAATTGGAAAGACTTCCTAAGTGTTGATGAGAAAAAAAAACAACTGAACTGTTCAGCTTCCTGTCTCAACAAGTGACAAGTCTCCCAACTGAGGAAGACAAAGCCATCTATGCAACTGATGGAAGGGATATCTTGTGCTCCCTGGCTGATGCAGAATTCATGAACTTGGCCCCCTGCTCCCACGAGGAAGTGGACACCGGCCTCCTCCAACATGTGTTAGATGCTGTACAGAAAGGTTGCAAGAAAGCATCTGTGCACACCGTAGATACCGACGTTGTGGTGTTGGCAATCATCCTGGCATTTGGTGGAGCTTGGTACTGGATGAAATTTCTGGGATATACCTGTCCATAAACTGCCTGCTGCGATGGATCCCAAGATTTGTGCCACTCTGTCTTCCATGCGTTCACAGGGTGAGACGCTGTCTCTGTGTTCGGGAGGAGAGGAAAAATGACTGCCTGGGACACATGGAAAGATTTCCATGATGTTACCGAGGTGTTCGAATACCTCCTCCTCATGCACTGTGACATCAGTGACCCAACAATGTCAGTACTGGAGCGGTTGCTATATTACTGCACAAGTGACACCATGGAGGTCAATAATGCCAGGAAGCAACTGTTCATGCAGAAGTCAAATAGCCTGGAGAATATATCACCAACACAGGCAGCACTCAAGCACCACATCAAATGGGCCAGCTACCAAGCCAACTGCTGGAAACAGGCCATAACTCCTGACCTTGAGCCTCAAAGCCCGTCAGACTGGGACTGGAGGAAGGACACCGCAGGGTGGCAACCACTTTGGACAACATTTCCAGAAGCATCACAGTTGTGCTATGAACTCATTCACTGTGGGTGTAGGAAGGGATGCACTGGGCAATGCAAATGTGTCAAGGCCACCCTCAAGTTTACTGCCCTCTGCTCCTGTTCTGGAGAATGTCAGCACTAAGCCAGTACTCAGATCATAACTCAGACCTCCCAGTTATTCAGATCTCTGCATCTAATAAGTATCTGTGTAACATCTGATGTACATGTAGACACCAACTTTCTAATAAACTGGTTTATTATATAAAAAAAAAAAAAACCTTAGGGTATGTAGAAACACTGTAGACTATGTCATGCTTTTAGCAGAAACTTCACAAAACTTCAACTTAGAGCTGTACTATCGATGTTGGCGGTCATTTCTTTTTGTCCTGTGCAATGGTTAAAAATAAATAAGTAAATAAATGAATAAATACAATTCTTCTTGGGAATGGGTAAAAGTCTTTAAGGATGAGAATTTGTCTATTGTTGGACCACGGACACACACATTAGTAGCCGTGTGTTTTTCGGATTTCAATTTCACCCTATTACGGTTTTAGGTTTTTGCAATTCCGATTTTCTTTGAAAAAAAGCAAAAAAAAATAATTTATGCCATGCATGGGGTCATTTTATAGCCTATCCTTGGCTTCAACACATTGATTATTTTAATTATCAATATAATTTACACAGTATTGCAGTTTAAGCTGAGTATAATTTAAACACTTTAGTGTGTTTCTGCTACTAGAACCATAGGAGCATCGTGGCACAATGTACAGGTTTTAAAAACGTCATTGGGCTTGGAAAACAACCAGTACAATTAATAACATGATTAAAATATATATTTGGCTCATTTGCCCTGGTAAAGCGTGCCTGGTAAAAAATCTAAGTTAGCATCTCACTTGGTGATGGGCAGTGTGTGTCTGTTAGTGTTTTTCTAAACCATTGAGATAAAGAACAAATAAATAAATAAATAAATAAATAAATAAATAAAACTCACCACCATTGTGATGCACTGCCACTGCAGCAGCCATTTGTGCTGAAAAGTGTGTTTCTCTTTTTTGTGGTCTACAGTGTCAGGAAAGGTGTGACTTGTAAGGTATGGTGGTATACAGCAGTCTTTCAATATAATAATTAAATCCCTGTCACTTAATTGATGACCACATAATAAACCAACAATAATTTTTTCACACATTGCCGCTTCGTTGCGTTTATTTACACTTCACTCTGCCGTTCCTTCTGATAGAAATCGAAGACTGTCCTAGTGGTGCAGATGAAAAACACTCTGTGATTTTCTTCATTTTAGTCTTTGGCTTAAAGTATTGTAGCAAAATGATTATGATGAAGAAAGAATAAGTAAACAGCTGGCAGGCTGAGTTATTTTCTGTCCAGCGGGAGGGACACAGAGGGGATAAACAAAAAAAGCATACAGTAAAAACAAACTCAACAAAATAAAAGGATAAATGTAAACAGGTCTCGCACACTTTATTCGATTATCTGTTCTCTCAGTGGGTGTTGCAGGCTCCATCCAATCTCCAAACTCGCACACTTAACACATTTTTCCACCACTATTTATAGCCTAGCCCTACAAACTATCACTGGAAACGACCACAAGTCCTGGTGTCTTGCACTGTTCTGTAGAGGTCAGAGCTACAGTATGCAAATATTCCTTCCACATGTGTAGCCAAAGGCAAGCACCTTACCACATTTTGTAAGCTACGTACATTTATGGTTTTCATTAGTTGTTAGAAGCAATGTTTGCCACACTGCTTCCATAGAATATATCTGTGTAAATTTGACTGTACAATCATTAATTTGTAGTAGCGTCTATGGCTAGGGGGGCATCGTTGCACCACTGGAACTAACACGCACTAACAAATACTGAATCATTTGCTACGTTTGGATTGCTGTGCGGCAAAACACAATTAAATCGATCTGTCTCCTGCAATAAGTTGGTTGTGTGAATGCATTTGTTTGAATTAGAAATAAAGGTGAAGGTAATTCAAGTTAGTATTTCATTTGGGAGAATAGCCGGTCCCCCACAGTGTGATTTAACTAGAACCTTGCTGAAGTTTATACAGAAAATTCTTTGTGAATGGTGAGACCTCTACTAAAGAACACCTGTTTCTATTTGAATTGTGACAACTTTGTTTACTTTCCACTTCATCTTCTCCCTTTCAACACTCCAGCCCTCTTTCTACTTTCTTCTTTTCCACCTTGGTTCATCTTTAAAGAGCACACAATTTAAATCAAGAGAGGTGATTAGGGCCCTATTGACGAGCAAGACCAATATGAGAATGCAAGCTGTTTGCGACCTGAATCAACCAATAATTAGGATTCCATTACTTATTTTTTTAATGACATGAAAAACTAAATTACACAGAAAAATAAAAGAACATAAAGCATTTAAAAAATATATATTTCCAAATGGGCCTAGTGGAATGAAGGTAATCGATAGGAACTATAAATCACTTTGTAACACAAGCTTCCTATGGTTACCACTGCTCTGCGTGTATCTCTTTGGCTAGTATCCCTGCCCATGGCCACAAGACCAATTTAAACGCTCTTCTTATTGAAAATGGCTTTTCTCATTCTTAATCTATTCCAATTGGCAAACACAGTGAGTATTCACATGCTATGATTTGTGTTAAATAGAGCCCACAGAGAGACATTACTTTTGTGAGTATCAGTTATTTGTGCAGCCTGAGATATTGTACACAATCCTCTTCCAAACAGCTCTTGAAAAAAGTCTGAGAAGTGCCATAGTGTCCATTGTGACAAACAAACAAGGAGATATATTACAGAATGCTTGTATAGGGACAGTTAATTTATAGGACAGTTAATTTACCTAAATGTGTCTTCTACAGTATCTGTGGCAAGTTTTTGTTCAACCGTCAGATATAATTCAAATTGGAAAAAATAAGCATTGTTTGTCAGTTTATTACCCCAACATAAACCATTCCAGAGTTGTACAGCCTGTGCTTTTCAGCAGTGCTCCTGGGGGCTTTATAATTAGCTGTCACCGAGCATTCAGCCAGCCAATCAAACTGTGACTCCCAGCTTCTCTTGAACTACTCATGCAGCCCTGCACTGACAGATTTATCTCATAACTGTTTTCTTTAATCCCAGAAATTGGCAGGTAGAAGTAAGGAAGGTGGCTGCTGAGAAAATGTAGAAAAAATAAAAACACAAGCAAATATGGAATGAGCCAAGAACCTTGGACACTTGCAGAATAAAACATTTGTGCTTTATTCGTGAAATTCAAGATGTTAATTAGGACACTTAGTAGCTGCCCTCATAGTGTTGTGAATACACTGTCAAAGAAGCACTCACTTGAACAGTGACATTACCTTGGCATCAACCTGAATTGACAGTTTTAAAACACTCACTACAGGCTTGGAAAAATGAATTACCCACCACTTCCCCAGCACCCTCGATAGTTCCTTGAGAAATTAAGAAATGCCAGTTAGCAGGGTGGTAATGTTTAATGTTTGTCTAATGTACTGTTTAGCACTCAATGCAGGTACAGTGTCTGTGCAGTCAGCAGCTCCTACAGGGCCACAGAAGGCCTTGATTATACAAATGACGTATTTCTAGCTAATTTTCCTATTTCATGCTCTTCTCACGTTTCTTGTACAGCAGTGACAACCTGCCATTGCTTCTCCTGAGCCAGCTGGCTGTTCTGGCACAGTGCATCTCCAAGTGTGGTACAGTGCATGCCCTCAACCCATATGCCACACAGACACACACATACACTGGGCCCTCCGCTGTATCTTTCATCTACATAGAGTTTAGTGCAGCTGTAACAAAATATTTGTTTATTTATTACCAATGCTGTGTGATTCGGTGGGACATTTGTACTGCATTTTACCCCAATAAAAGGGTTATGCAACAGTGTATGCCAAGGCCTGAACAATATTGAATTTCTTGAATTTCTTCACCATTGCAGAATCCCATTTATTTGGGTCAAATTTTGAATACCAGTCTCACATAATTCCCAGTAAATGGGTGTTGAATGCTTCACTTCCACCTTGAGCTAAATAGACATTCCCCTTCTACTATCAATACAACAGGTTATATGATACATCTATCTGTATTTTACAAAGGAATCTAAATACATTTTACTTAAAAAAAAAAAAAAATCCAAATGCTGTTATCAAATGATTGTTTCAACGTAGGGTTAAAGGTAACAATAAGGTAGCAATAACAGCAGTGCCCCCGCCTCAGCTAGTGAGGTGAGGTTTGTCAAAGAGGGAATAGCCCTTTGGGGTGGCTAGATGCAGCGAGTGCATATCGATTACAGAGTGCTGGGTTTCAGCTAGACAGAGAAGACCAAGATTGGTATCAGTTGTAAGTTCACTGAGAAGCAGAGATTTGTTAGTCAGGGAATGACAGTGAATATATACATATATATATATATGTATGTGTGTGTGTGTGTGTGTGTGTGTGTGTGTGTGTGTGTATGTACAGTGCCTATAGAAAGTCTACACCCTCTTCACATTTTGTTGTGTCAGTGCCTCAGAGTTTCATGCATTTAAATGAGGTTTTCTTTTCCAGGCAGGAAACCCCAGGTGATGCGGGGCAGGCAGGCAACTCCAGGCGATGCGGGGCAGGCCAGCAACCCCAGGCGATGCGGGGCAGGCCGGCAACCCCAGGCGATGCGGGGCAGGCCGGCAACCCCAGGCGATGGCAAACAAGCATCCCCAGGCGATGGCAAACAAGCATCCCCAGGTGATGGCGCTGTGCCTCTTAGCCGCCAGGCAGCTTGTCTTCTCGCTCCCCTCAGCAGCTGATACAGTGGCTGGGTGGGTCCTCCAGCGTCGTCTGTTGGCAGTGGAGGGAGAGACAGCGCCCGCTGTTCTCCCTCTATGGGTGGTGGAGGGAGAGACAGCTCCGGCTGTTCTCCCTCTACTGGTCCCTTCAGCCCTGGGCCTGTGGAATTCCCCTTCTTGGGCCGTGGATGCACAGACTCCTCTCGCTTGGGCAGTGGACGCACCGACTCCTCCCGCTCGGGCCGTGGATGCACCGACTCCTCCCGCTCGGGCCGTGGACGCACCGACTCCTCCCGCTCGGGCCGTGGACGCACCGACTCCTCCCACTTGGGCCGTGGACGCACCGACTCCTCCGCTTGGGCTCCTTCCCCTCGGGCTGTGGACGTTCGGGCTCCTCCCTCTCGGGCTGTGGACGTTCTGGCTCCTCGTCTCTGGGGTCTGGGAGCGGCAGCTCCTCCTCCTCTCTGGACTCTGGGAGCAGCAGCTCCTCCTCCTCCTCTCTGGACTCTGGGAGCGGCAGCTCCTCCTCCTCCTCTCTGGACTCTGGGAGCGGCACCTCCTCCTCCTCCTCTTCTCTGGTCTCTGGGAGCGACGGCTCCACCTCTCTGGTCTCTGGAAGCGACGGCTCCCCCTCCTCTCTGGGCTCTGGGAGCGACGGCTCCCCCTTCTCTCTGGGCTCTGGGAGCGACGGCTCCCCCTCCTCTCTGGGCTCTGGGAGCGACGGCTCCCCCTCCTCTCTGGGCTCCGGGAGTGATGGCTCCCCCTCGTCTCTGGGCTCCGGGAGCGGCGGCTCCCCGTCGTCTCTGGGCTCCGGGAGCGGCGGCTCACCCTCGTCTCTGGGCTCTGGGAGCTGCGGCTCCCCTTCTCTGGGCGTCGGCAGCGGCTCCCCTTCTCTGGGTGACGGCAGCGGCTCCCCCTCTCTGGGTGACGGCAGCGGCCCAACCCCCATTTCTGCAAGGTGTGGGATCTCCCCCCTATCTATCGCCAGGTATGCCAGGACCATGATGAATATTTCCTGGAGGGATCCTGGGTGATGCTCTCCCTTCCACTCCTCCCATCTCTCCCCATCTCTATGCCACAGCATGTTGATGGCGACGGGAAGGTCGTGGGAGAGGTCCGCTTTGGGGTGCAGCAACCACTCCCAGATCTCCCGTGATGGTAGTGAAAGCGGTGCTGGTGGGGTGACTGCCGAGGATGGGGTTGTTGGTTGCTCTTGGTCTGGGTTGTGGGGGCATCCTGCCCAGTTGTGACCATCCTCCTCACAACGCCCACACCAGTCAGCAATTGGCCCATCCGGACAGGTCCTCCACCGGTGGTCATCCTTCCCGCACCACGTGCACCACGGGAACAAGCTCGCTGGGTCCTCCCACAGGGTTTTGGTTTGTAATAGTGGCTGCTGCTGCCACTTCTGCTGCTGCTGCCTCTGCTGTCTCTGCCTTTTGCCCATTCTTCACTCAGATTAACAAAACAAAAAAAGAACCTCAAAAAAAAAGAAAAATTCAAAAAAATTCAAAAAAATTCCAACAAGAAAATTCCAGAAAACAAAAAAAATACTGCTCTGAGCCTCTAGGTGGCGCTATCCCGTTTCTGACACCAAGTGTGACAGGATGACAGTGTTGAGGCTCAGAGACAGGTTAAGGTCAAAATAAAGTTATTTTATTAAACAAAAGTAATCAAATAAACAGGCACAAGGGCCAACAAAAAGAGGTTAACAGAAAATAAATAATCAAAATGAACTCACGAAAACAGTCAGGTTCCAAGGTTTTTAAACAAGATACTTCTTTCTTCTAAAAAGAACACAAAACTCTCCAACATAAAAGTAAACCCTCAAACAAAAGAACACCTTTCTAGCACACGCGCACGCACACGCACCCCCCCACCCTCTCCACTAACTACTAACTACACTGCCAGCCAGGGCCTCTCCCCTGGCTTTTATTCCCTGTGGCTAGAGCCCAGTTAATCAATAATTATTCAATTAAGGCTCCAGCCACATTCTTACATGTTTTCCTGGGAGGGAGAAATTTAACCCCCTCCCTGCCAGTTCCAAACTTGTTCATATAGACGGGGAGTTCCCTGTCACACTGGGCCACTCAAGGACATTTACCTTTTTGTTCCTTAGCCACTCCAATGTAGCTTTGGCTGTGTGCTTTGGGTCGTTGTCATACTGAACAGTGAACTTCCATCTCAGTTTCAGCTTTTTTGCAGAGGGCAGCAGGTTTTCCTCAAGGACTTCTTTGTACTTTGCTCCATTCATTTTCAATTCTATCCTGACATGTGCCCCAGTCCCTGCCGATGAGAAACATCCCCATAACATGATGCTGCCACCCCCATGCTTCACAGTAGGGATGGTGTTCTTCGGGTGATGCGCTGTGTTGGGTTTGAGCCAAATATAACGCTTTGCATTTAGGCCAAAAAGTTCAATTTTACTTTCGTCAGACCACAAACATTTTTGCCACAGAATCTACTGAGTGTTTTTTTTACATACTTCAAACTGGATTCAAGGTGGGCTTTCTTGAATAATATCTTCCTTCTTGCCACCCTACCATACAGGCCAGATTTGTGGAGTGCTTGGGATATTGTTGTATTGAATCCAGTACTAGTATTAACGCTGACAGTACCGTTGTATTATCTGATAGCATAGCGCAAGCTGCTGCTGCTGCTGCTGACACTAGTTTGCTCATCAGAACAGACGCGGCTGTGAGTGTTAAGGTACTGAAGCAATCAGCTGTTGATGTTGATTCTGTTACTGCAAATATACCGTCTCAAACTGTACAGTTGGCTGAAACTGGGATAAGCAATAATGACTTACAGGTCTTGTTAAATGCTATCAATGGTTGTAAAAAAGAGCTGCAGGAGGATTTTGCTAAAAGATTAAGCAACACTGACAATTGAATGGAAAGAATTATTATTGTGTTGGTTTTGACTAAACAGTCTTTTGAAGTTGAGCAGGCAAAAAAGTTTCAGTCGATTCAGCAATTTGTGAAAACACAAGAGGAGAAAATAGAAGAAACATGAACTTGTTTCCAAATGGAAATTGCTGCTAAAACAACAAAAAAACACTTGCAGGTTTATAAAGCTGAAATTCACCAGCAGACTATATCTGAGTTGGTGGGATAAAAACATGATGTTACTGGATACCACAGTAAAGTAGTTGGAGAGGAGCACCAGGAATTGGCAGACAGTAATTCCTATGTGATGCATGTGCATGATGAAGTTCAGAAGGAAATTGCTGAACAAGAAAAGAAAAATGAAAGGTCTATGCAAGAGTTCTGTATTAAACAACAGGAGGAAGTAAGTTACCTTAAAGAAAAAAATGGGGACTGTTGTTAATATTAAAGGCCAGACTTTGCTACTGCTGTTGATGTAGCTGAGCCTGAAACAAGTTCTCCAATACCTGATGCGGTAGTAAGGTCAAAACGGCCACCAATCAAATTTTCTTTTCCTACATAGGTAGAGCCTAGGATGAGCAGAATCCTATACAGTACTTAGTTAAATGTAAAAATGTTCTTGCATTGCAGCCTTTAACTGATATTGAGAATGTGGCTACGTTAAGAAATGTTCGCATGATGTTGCACGAGACTGGTGGGAAATTGTTCAGCATCAGATAAAAAATTTGGAGGATTATGAGACACAATTTCTGAGAGCATTTCTTTCTGAGGACTATGAGGATAAGTTAGCAGAGAGAGTATGTACAAGAAAGTATAAACATACTTAATCAATACAAGACTTTGTATTTTCTTTTCAGCCTCTGTGTAAAAGGTGGAAACCTACCATAACTGAGGAGAAAATAGTGAAATTAATTATCAAACAAGCTAATCCTTTCTTGACCAGTCATCTACTTGAACATATTAAAAGTGTAGATGAGATTGGGCATTTGGGAAGCCAGTTGGAAGCTGATCATAAAGCTCAGTTGGAATACAGGAAAACAAATGCACAGAGGAAAACACAGGTCAGTGCCGAACAGAAAAACGAAAGTTTTCCAAATCTGGATCTCCTGACCTGTATATACAATGTTGGCGCTGTGGGGGAAAACATCGACCCTATGAGAGTCCAATGTTTGTTTCCAAATATTTTAACAAACAATCAGAGACTAGGAAAACCCAAGATGGGTGGGAATGTTTCTGTAGAAGTTAGTGAGTGGAGAAAGAAAAAAACCTGAGGCTTTTTAAAAGCATGATGCAAAAAGCAACTTGGGCTCAAATAAGTGTGTTGTAGCAACCACTTTCTTGCAGGGAAAAGCTGTGGATGGGGTCTGAATTCTCGACCCACACGCCTCCTCGAAACTATGAAAACTGGGTCAGGCCCACATAAAGTGAATATCAAAGCAACTGAGCCCATAATACTCCAATTATTTATCCTACCTGTAACAATATAGCAATGGCTTTGGGAAAAAAAAAATATATACACACTGATGTAACAGATTGGCACAAGGAGCCATTGTACCTAGCAAATGGAACAAAAATTAAATTGTTGGGTAAAACTTCTCTGGTATGATTACATGGTGAAAAGTGGTTAAAGTAATAATTCCTAAACTAACTTTTGCTTTTGTGCTTGGTTTAGACTTTCTTGCTATGACAGGAATACAGGTGGATGTGGAAAAGCCAGTATACTATATGAAGAGTGCTGGGCAGAATCAGAAGTTTCCCTTCTGACTAGGTAATGCAACTCGGGGGTCATGGGTCAAGGCAAGTCTGCCCTCTAACCCTGTATCTCTGCATGCCACACTCATGTTTCAAGGAAAGCGAATGTCTTACCTATGGGAAAGATAAGCTGAGAAACATAGGAAAGAATGACTGGCAAGATACAGCTGTACCTGTTGAACACAGAGAACAATTAATAGATGTTCTTAAATTGTTCGCTGATGCTTGCACAAATACTCTGGAACTCACTTCCTTAGTAAAGCATAAAATTAATACTGGTATGGAAAAACATACAAAATTAAGACCTTATAGAGCATCACCTGATAAACAGTCTTACAAAAAAAAAAATGGAACTAAGCGTTTATGTGTGGACTATAGGCATTTAAATGCCAAAAGTGTCACTGATGCTTACCCAATACCGACTGTTGCTGAACTACTGGAATCCTTACAAGGAGCACAATTGTTCACTACACTGGATTTAAACTCAGCGTACTGACAAATTGAAATGGGTCAAGCCTCCAAACAAAAAATGACTTTTGTAACCAAACAAGGGTTATACCAGTTTAGAGTTATGCCATTTGGGCTTAAGAATGCCCCAAAGATTAATGGAGACGGCTTTAGCAGAATTAAAAGGGAAAAACTGCTATGTATACATTGGCAACATCATTATTTTTTCTAAAAATATGAAACAACATCTACTTGATATTTCTTCTATCCTGGAAAAACTGCAAACAGCTGGACTTACCTTGAATCTAAAAAAGTGTAGTTTCTGTCAGGTCCAGACAAGGTACCTGGGACACATAATATCAAGTCAAGGTCTTACTGCAGATTTTGAGAAGACCAGTGTAGTTGAAGAGTTCCTGGTGCCCACAAACTTGAAGCAACTACAACGTTTCTTAGGACTCATTGGATGGTATCGTAGGTACATACCCCATTTTTCCAATATTGCTGAGCCGTTAAGTGCTCTTCAGAAAAAGGAAGTTAGATGGAACTGAACAGACGGCTGTAACCAAACCTTCAACACCGTAAAACAATGTTTAATAATGACACACTGGACATCCTGATTTTTCTCTTCCTTTCACAGTGTACACTGACGCAAGTGGCGTCGGTTTGGGAGCCATACTAACTGAAGGAGCAGTTGATGGTAAGGAAGATGTTCTGGACTATGCAAGCTGAAAGTTAAAATAAGGCTGAACAGAACTATAGTGCCGCAGAGAAGGAATGCCTTGCAGTTATTTGGGCCCTGGAGAAATAGAGACCATACTTGGAAGGAAGGCATTTTTCTGTTGTAACAGATATGCTGCTTTACTGTGGGTGTTTAAACATCCAAAGCCAAATTCTAAGCTAACCAGATGGGCACTCATTTACAAGAATTTGTTTTCATTGTTAAGTACAGAAAAGGAGGCCTGCATGAAGCCCCAGATGCAATGTCTAGGATTGAATCTTCAAATCCAATGTCAACTGTGTTGGTAATACAGCCAGGTGGTGTAAGTGAAGATGAAGAGGAAGACTCTTTTCAGCCAATTTACCTTGATGAGGATGTGATCTGGAAGGCCCAGCAAGATGATGAAGACACCAAACGTATATATGACAAACTGATGTATGAAAGGGTATGATTGCACCAGAAGACGGTGAGTCACCTTATTTCTGAGATATGATGTTCTGCAGGTATTCAAGATGTTGCTTATTGGCCAAGAATGGGTAAGGGTGTGACTAAATATGTGCAAAACTGCAAAATTTGCCAACAGCATAAGCCTGAGAACACTCGTCCTGCTGGATTCTAGCAACCTGTACAAGTTACCAAACCCTGGGAAATGTTGGGAACAGATATTATGTGACCATTTCCAAGAAGCTCAAAGGGGTTTTGTTACCTGCTAGTAATTGTTGATTACCATTCAAAGTAGGTAAAATTATTTCCACTCCTTTTGGCCTCTGCTAGTAAAATTGTTCCCATACTGATAAACAACATTTTTACTAGGTGGGGTGTGCCAAAATATATCCTGTCAGACAATGGATCATAATTTGTCTCTAAACTGATGCAGCAAATATGTCAGCAATGGGGGATAATCAATAAATTCACTTCAACATATTACCCTCAGACAAATTGGACTGAGCATGTGTACAGGACACTGAAAAGCATTATTTCTTCCTATGTGAATGGAAAACACAATACTTGGGATAAGTACTTATCAAAATTCTGATTTGCTCTGAATACTCTGAATCAAGAAACTACAGGCTACAGCCCAGCAGAGTTAAATGTTGGAAGAAACCTGAAAGGACCCTTGGACCTGGTAGTGTGGGAAGAAGCAAAGGACAATAGGCCTTCAAGCCAAGATGAGTTGACCTTACGGATAGCTGTGATGAGACAAAAAGCACAAAAACAGAAGCAACAAGCAAAAAGAAAGCAAGAACACTATTATAATAAAACCAGAAGTATTAAATATGTATTTAGGGACAGAGTTTGGGTGAGGACTTATCCTTTATCGTCAAAGCTAAAACAATTCTCTGCTAAGCTAGCACCACAATGGAGAGGACCTTGCCGGATTGTTAAAATCCTTGGCCCAGTTAACCACGCAGCTGTGGATGAGAAAACTGGAGAAAGTCTTGGAGTAAACCATGTATCAAACTTAAAACCGTATTTGCTTTCTTCCTAAGAAGAGGAAGAAACCAATTTATGAAAGATGTTTGAATATGACTCAGATGAAGAAGAATTCTTTAGGTTTTAAACTTTTAGCTACAAAGTGTCTTCATAGGGGAAGGGAAGTGTAACAGGCCAAAATTGAGCCTGTGTCTTTAAGCCCAGAATGGAAAAAACATTTAAAAGAACAACGCAGGGTGCGCGCAGTGTGGGCCAAAACCAGGAAGCAGCGCTGTTTTTGAAACAGGGAAAAATCAAACTGTTTGTAAAAAGTTAAAAATAAATAGCATTAAACATGAAACAAAAAGGTGAGATGATGTGAATATCTGTCTACAGAAAAGGTAAGACGCCGATCACCACTGTTTATTGTTTGTTAAGAGTTAGGTGTTTATTTTGTTCATATATATATATATATGGGTGTGTGTGTTGGCTGTGCTATTGACCAGCATATACTGAATCTGTCCGGCTGGTCAGACACAGTTGACACGTCAAATGACCACCTTTATTTACTTTCTTTCTGTTTGTTGTGAATAAATCCTGCACACCTGTGCTGGCGTTTTCAACTCCACCTCCATTGTGTTGCTCTGTATGCTTAATCAACAGCTACCCACACACGTGACACGAGTAAGACCCTGTCACAGTTCTCATCTCCAGCACTTTAATGCTTTTTAAAATACTAAAATTGTGTCAAAACACAACCGAAAGAATGAAGCCAAAAGTGCAGGCAGGGTTTCACCCTTAAATTCGGCTCTTTTTTGTTTCATTTTTCTTCTCCAACCACCCGCCGAATCAGGGTCGAGTTGTTAATACTGGCAGCGTGTTTAGCCTCCACTTCAAACAAACCTAGGTTCACATCACACTGAACATGTCAATCTCTGGAACCATGAAATCAGGAACATTTATACAAGGTGCTCAGCTTCTCCAAAATCAATCAATTTACTGCGAACAGGAGAGCATTAACCAACAGAAAATAATGTGCCAAAATAAACGTGCTTAAGTGATCCAAAAAAAAAAAAAACATTCAATAAAAAGTGAACATAATACAATAATTAACTCAAACATGCCTATTTAAAGTGACGAGAGCAACCCTGCTACATTACTAATTACATTTCATACAAAAATATATTCAATGTTATTAAAAATAATAGTTATAAATAAAACACCATGCAAGACACCATAATGTAAACATTTTCATTGTATTAAAAAAATACATAAACAAAACCTTAACATGACTTGTTTGAATAAGAATTATAAATACGAACGGTTATAAAGTCAATCTTCTTACTTTGTGAGCAAGTAGGTATTTTGAACATTTATTATGCAGCCCTATAAATCAGTTGGGATTGGCTGTGGCTGAAATTCCACAACGGATTGTGGGCAAGGTTATAAAGTACCATGTGATTTAAAAGCTGTACACTGTCTATGTGCCAACGCGTTGAATCAAAGCATTATATGGCAAGTCATTGGGGCCTAAACACATTGACACTATGCATAAGGAATTTTGGCAATGCATTGTGAAAGTGCCAATGAAGGGGTAGCACTCTTCTCAAGTGACAGTTTCACAATGCATATTTAAAAATGCAACGCATAGTGGATTTCTTACTAATGTGTAACCAATTTTACATTTTATGATTTTATTTATGCAATTAAAAGTGTCACAGCTGCCTGCAACATCTCAGTATAATATTTGAGAACCCTCATTTGCACTATCTCCGCCCCCTTTAGGCAAATTTATGCAGGAACGCCAAGAATTAAATATTCATCTATGCTTGAACCGCAAACAGGAACTGCTGCCGCAAAGCATTCCCTAAAAAGACTCAAATAGCATTGTGCTTGCTTAGTACATTTCACCCAAGACTTCTGACTCATTTGAAATTGGTTTGCGACTATTGCGACATGTGCAACACTTTAGTACACCTACCCCTTAGTATTTACAGATTTACTTTTTTTTATAAATATATTATCTCAATTGTGCAATTTAAGTGGCTGCCATTTCTTTTTTTCCTGATTGTTCAGGAGTCATCTACAATTATTCAAGTTACAATGAAAATAAATCCTACTTTCCAATTGGCTGAGAGGGTATACATATGTTACTCTCCACATTGGAAAACGTATTACTTTTCTTTATAACTCTTATTTTCATTAATGGTTACATTTTATTTATTTATTTATTTTTAATATAGCGCTACAGACCACAGGTGGTTTCAAAGCACTGTACAGGACATGAATATACATAAGAAATAAAAAAAAAAAAACACAGCACGCATACATATACAAAACACAGCACACAGCATAAAGTATCAGTATCAAAACATTTGAGAATATGTTCTCCCGATTGAATTAGCATAACTTGTGAAATAATGTTTTTAGTTTCTTCCTAAAAGAAGATTTGAGCTGAGGCATTCTGAATGCCCTGGAGCAGTCTGGTTCGACACCGAGGCAGACCCACATACAGGGCATTGCCATAGTCGTGACACGATGTTACGACAGCATTCAGAACAGTAGCACAGTCTCTGTCAGAGAGAAATGGTTTAATCTTTTTGATTGTCAGTAGCTGGAACAGTTTTGTCTACTTGTTTTATCTGAGGCAGAAATGACAGATAATTGTCCAACACTAGACCCAGAGTCTTAGTCCTATTCACTAAATTGGGGAAAAGTTCCATTGACAGTTAACAACGATGCCATATACCTCAGATCATCAAGTTAAGCCTCTGACCCAACCAGCAAGTATTCTGTTTTGTCAGGGTTAAGTTCCAAACAATTGCTAGACCTGCTCATTCCGAATTTCAAGATATAGCTGAGTATCATTGGCATACAGGTGCTTAACATTGATATTAAACAGTAGGGGAGATAATACAGAACACTGTGGGACTCCACACGTTACTGGCCTGGCTGAAGAGGAATAGGGACCCGTAGCTATTTTTTGGGAACAGTCAGAAATGACCTGATCCAGTCAAGTGTCCCGCAGATACCAATATCCTACTTTACCCTCTGCAATAAAAGACCATGGTCTAATGTGTCAAAGGCCACTGAGAGGTCTAACAGGATTAAAATGACCAAACTCCCTTTATCTACCACACTAAGTAACTCATCTACAGCACACAAGTTAGCTGTCTCAGTACTGTGGAAGGGTCGGAATCCAGACTGATTAGTGTAAAGGAGTCCACAGGAGCACAAATGTTCTTGCAGCTGCTGAGAAGCATGTTTTTTCAATGAGTTTACCTAAAAATGGAAGATTTCATAACGGTCGATAATTATTAAAAGCATTATGGTCCAGATTAGCTTTCCTGAACAATGGGGAAACTGATGCAAGTTTCAAGTTCTGAGGGAAGGAGCCCTGAGAAAATTATTGATTAATGATTTTTTGCAGAATAAGCCCAAGAATTGAACAGCTCTGTTTCACCGGTACTGAAGGACACGGGTCATTGTCACAGAAAGTAGGCTTCATTTTAATAAGGTTTGCTGTGAACTCGTGCAGAGTGTGAAACTGTGGAGCTCTCTCCTGAAAACCAAAGGGGGCTTGAACAGAGGTGTTGGAAATGAACATTCTAAGATCTTGTATTTTGCTGGCAAAAAATGAAAGAAAGGCATAACAAGTTCCCGCTGAGTTACTGAGAACCTGCTTGGTGGATCCTAGTCACTAGATAGGATATCTTAGCCTCATAGATTGTTTTAGTGGTATTGTTTCCTGTCAATTTGAGAGCGATTTCATCAGGTAATAGATTTTGTTTTATTCCAATGGCGCTCAGCTGAGCATACTTGTTTTTTAAAAATAACCAGGCTTTGTGTGAACCAGAGTTTACGGGGGCAGGCGCTTAGGACAAATCCACTTTGGGAGTCACTGAATCAACAGCGTTGGTAAGTGAAGAGTTATACAAAATACAAAAACTCGGCAAGCTGCAGTGTGGAATCAACAGCCCTCAGCTCCTCCTGCAAAAATGGTGTCATGTTCTCTGCAGTTAATGGTTTCTTAGGTCTAATTAGAATGTTGTCTTTATTAGCATGATGACTATGACCACAATACACATTTTAATTACCTGATTTAAGAGATGCGTTCAATTATTTGTATATTCATACTTTATTATTTACTTTAACAGTTAAAGGTCACGATTTCACACTTATAAGCTACCTGGCTAGGATTACAGTTGTATTAAAAAAAAATTCAAGCTGAATGCTCATCTGTATGGTTTAGGAATTCCAAGATACTACACAAATAATGACCTTTTATTTTATCTTCATTAATTGCCGGGATTCCTCTTATGCATAGTAAAATATTACTTCAATACTGAACTCAAACTGATTTTAAACTGTATTTCCTTTTCTGGCCAGTGTTCTACCTTGTTTGTTTGTTTGTTTTAAGGAAGTTAATCATGTCCAATATTCCAACATCCCAAGATTATAGTGCATCAACTTGCTATGGGCAGAGTAGGGAAGTTAACTCATCAGACAACCTGACTGTTCTGCCTAAAAGAAGAGAATAAGAACATAAGAACATAAGAAAGTTTACAAACTAGAGGAGGCCATTCGGCCTGTCTTGCTTGTTTGGTTGTTAGTAGCTTATTGATCCCAGAATCTCATCAAGCAGCTTCTTGAAGGATCCCAGGGTGTCAGCTTCAACAACATTACTGGGGAGTTGATTCCAGACCCTCACAATTCTCTGTGTAAAAAAATGCCTCCTATTTTCTGTTCTGAATGCCCCTTTGTCTAACCTCCATTTGTGACCCCTGGTCCTTATTTCTTTGGTTCCCTTTTTATTTAAGTGCAGTCCGTCCCATCCATACAGATAGTCCTCGTTGTAGAATGTGGTCCAATGATCAAGATAGGTGAAGCCTTCCCATGTGCATCACGTCTTCAGCCATGCGTTTAGATTAATTATTTCCAGCTGTCCATATGGTCCTTTGCCGGTAGTATACCAGAAAATACCATAGTTTTGGTCTTCTTTTTTAATTTCCTTCCTAGCTCTCTGAATTTGTTTTGCAGGGATTTTGGTCTGTCTCTTCCAATGTTGTTTGTACCGATGTGGACGACTACTACCGGGTCGTCTCCTGTTCGTTCTAGGAGCCTGACCACATTCTCAGTGATGTGCTTGACAGAGGCTCCTGGAAGGCATCACACTGTTGTAGTGAGGGGGTCCAAAATGGAAGCAACATTCCTCTTGTAGTATAATCCTGAGTTAAAGCTACAGTGTCAGATACCATTTAGGTAACTTTGTTTTAACTTTGTTTCCACTAATTGTCTAAGTTTGTATGCTTGTTACTGACACTTGATATACCTTGGAAAAGATCTAACCACTGCTTTGTGGAGTTAATTCATAATACCTCAGTGCTGTGAATCTCAATTAGCTAAAAAGCAGTACTTATGGGAACTCATTTCTAGGTATCATGGAGACAACAAACTAAATCCAATATGAAGATAAGAGCAAGCAGATTCAGTGTAGAGAGCTCAATGCAATGTTTGAGATAACACAAAGCACATAATTTAACTTGTACTGTGAATTCTGCACTAGGAAAGTGTTGTATATGAAGGATAAATAATCAAATAGATTGCCTTTTACAGATGACAGTATTGTATATGGTAAATAAGCATTGACTCTGGAGCCTAGTGGCTCACGCTTGTGTTTACAGATGGCAATACTCTTATGATGACACCATTAAACCTGGCTACAGCAGCATATACATTTAGTATAAATGATGTTGAAATCAAATTAAGTTTATATATAGACCTTATAAAGTAATTATTGATTAAATCAAGGTAGGTGTCTTTTTCTTTTAGTTAGGTTGATGTCTTTATTGGAGGATCTGAACTGTGTCTTTACAAAGCATGAGTACACATACAAATAAGTCTTCTCGTGAATGGAATAAGACTGAGATTAGTTAACCACTCTCTTTCTGAAGTCCATAAGCTGGTAAAAAAAGCCTCAATTTCTTCAACTAGCTAGAACCCACTTCTTCATCATAAAATCCCATATATTATAGATATTGTATTACCTGTCTCTGATGCCACAAAGGTCAATTATCAGGTCACTGTGATTCCCAAGCAGGCCTTGCTGCACTTGGATAAGATTCACTGGCTGGTTGTTGATGAATATGAGACGCATGCAGCCTTGGAAAGCGAGCGTTGGGTTTTTGCAGCCAAAGTTGTTCACGGTAGAAGGGCATCCTGGGAAGGGATATAAACCAATAATTAACTGTTAAATATCCAGGTTGTTGGATTGCTCAAAGTTTTCAAATGCATTGTATCCCTAGAGGCCTGGGTTCGAGAGAAATTATAAGATTGGAGCCTCATCATTACCTTCGAGAGAATTTTTTTTTTAATGAAGTCCACTGAGTCAAGAGGAAATTGGGTTCCTGTGTATTGATAGTTGCATCAGAGACTTAAATAGAGACTTAAATCTAAAAGTAGTCAATCTTATATCTGGGTGACAAAATAGTTTGTTACAAGATGGGTTTGTCTTTCATTCTCTTTATCACAAGTTGGTAACAAGCTATTGTTCGATGTTGATCATGTTAAATTGTTAACAAAATGAATGAACAAAATGGTTATGGTTGCTTCTATGGAACACTTTGTGCCAACTGAATGTCAGTGTGGATCCTCTGCTCCCCAAACCAATTCCCTCTTTATTTAAGGGATCTGAAGATGTCTGCTTAAAGCTGCCAGGGTGGTTGCCCACTAGACTCTGCTAGAGAGGTAAGTAGAAACAGTACCCAATGATTTTACCTATCTAACCAGCAGGAGAACCAATTCCAATGCAACGCTTCCTGTGAAATATAAAGCAAAGAACGTCAACTCTGCACAAGCTGGAAGCAAACCCACGCTTCCCTGACTGCATGACTCACCCTGCAGATGTTGTTGTCTTAACCAGATGAACAACTCTGAGACCCCTGTATTAAACACTTGTTAAACAGGAATCTACTCAACTCCTTTTATTAAATGAATTATCATTTTACTAGCAAATTAAGTTTCAAAGCAGTCATTGTAATATTGAAAACTGTTATTTAAATATAAAAGAGTTAACATATTTCTACACCGGCTTTAATCTACCTGCATGTATATTTCTGACTGGTGGCAGTCTTGTTAGCTGCTGGCAATGTAAAAGCACAAGCTGAACCTACTATGTAAAAATCAGATTAACTGGCAGGCATAATTACAGTCATGCATTAGAGTAATTGCTATTCAGTCCATTTTCCAGCATATTACATTTCCTCGGGTTTTGTGTGCTAAATCCTATAAACCGAGGGATGCAATTACTTCTATTCATATTAAACTTGATAGTAGTCTACTAAATTTATTTAGTCACCATGCATTTGTTTTAAGACTGCAAAATACTACATTTATGCCATGCATACAATTTTCCTACATACTAGTTATGAACAGAAACGGTTCAATGTAGAGCCTTAACAATTTTGTTAAGTTGTTTAAAAATTGTTTGCAATTGAAGAAGAATCGCAGAAGCCCCTTTCTACCAAGCTCCTGATTTTAACCATTTATCAAAGTCTGACAAATCAGCTGTCTTGTCCATCATGACCAAAAAGGAGATGCAGCTTTTATTTACAGTACTACTGTCAGGGATGCATATAGCAGGGTGTTACACTGACTATCTCCTTTTTCCTTCTCATTGATTTTCTACACAGCTAAATACCCCTAGAGAGAGTGAACGCAACTCTTAAGCTCAGCTTTAAATATCCATATATCTTGATCTCTTTATATAAATTCTGGCATCCCATCTATCTGCCAATCCATCACTGTTAATGTCAATAAAAAAGCACATTCATTATTTAGTGCTTTTATGAGAACTGCA
Organism: Polyodon spathula; assembly: GCF_017654505.1. Classification (NCBI taxonomy): domain Eukaryota; kingdom Metazoa; phylum Chordata; class Actinopteri; order Acipenseriformes; family Polyodontidae; genus Polyodon; species Polyodon spathula. Next base: position 25,453,427 of record NC_054543.1, read on the forward strand.
TGAACATTTGGCTGTTCAATATAAACAAGTTTAAGGGGTGTTGTTTATAGGCTTGTATTTCAAAGTTGACAACCATATTATCTCCATAAAAACCCAGAAACAAATTATGATTCCAGCTCTATGTGGAACTGGCAGGCCCCTTCCACAGAAGCCATACCTCCAAAGAAATAGTTGTCTCCAGAGTGGATCTGCATGTTGGCCTCCATGGTGGAGGTGGCATTGTTGTCCAATGTAAGGGAGACTTGCAGTCCTCGAGTGCTGAGGCTCACAGTGTGCCACAGCCCATCATTGAGACCATGACCTGAAAACCAAGAACCAAGAGCCTGTCACTGAGATTAGGAAGATGGGTATAGCACTGCGTGATCTGAGGTGCTCCTCTCTGTTCTTACCATCTGGTGCTAACAGATTAGGTTTAATAAGTTCAGGATTAGGTTAAATAAAAATGTATCTGTTTTAATACATTTTATTTAATTTTGTGATAATTTATTTTAAAACAGTTTTTGTTTGACCTTTTATTTTTGACTCTGTGAGCAGTGTTTTGTTTGATTTTTCGATTTATTTTTGTTGATTAAAACAGCGCAGCAGCACTTTAACTGCAGTTTTACTGTCTCCGAGTCTCTGTCCTCCTAGCCATCCTGTCACAACACCCAACAATGTTACATTTGTACCCTGATGCTGATGGCTAAATTCAAGGTAATAATGCACCCATCCAATGTGCCAGAATTTTGAGCAAATAGTTTGAGCTTGACTGAATTAGGGTCCATGACAATTCCTCGATCTTACTGCAATTGAGCATGTCAGGGACAAACAACATATTTGTCATCACTATCCTCTGCCTTCCTCTCTGAACAAACTGTGCAAATAATAACTGAATGAATTAACATATCCCCTCTAAACACCCTCTAGAACCGTGAGGAGTCTATGCGATGAAGCTTATAACCGGGCAAACAGTGACCCAGCCTGATATTAGGTACAGGTCAGACTGCAATCAGCAGTGTTGTTTATCTATCAAACAATAACTTTTACTAGCACTAAAATCATCACATTTAAAACAAGGGTGGCATTGCAAAATATTTTAGATTGTTGGATGGGGTTATGTACCTGTTGTCATTTCTGTTTTCTCCAGCAGGGATTTCTGGTGGGCAAAGTTCATTTTTCCGTTGCTGAGGTAGAGCAGTAAGCGCTCCGGCTCATGTAAAAGCTGTGCCGAGAGCAGGAGCCCGTCCCGGTTCCAGGTGCGGAACTGGAAGCGAAGCGTAAGGCCGTCCGCTTGGGAAGCGACCGGCAACAGCAGGTAGCTACTGGTGGAGCTGAGGAACGTCACAGGAACCATCTGAGGGTCTGAGCAGGAGAAGGTGACATTACCCTGGAGATACAAAGAACAAATGAAATATAAACAAACCTTTCTAAACAAAATTTGAAATAATTGAAAGAGTGGCTTAAAGTTGGCTTTAATTGACTAGGGCTTAACCACCCAGCTGCTTATCCCACAATTGTCACGTGGAGCGCAAGTCCAAATGTGTTACCTCCATGAGAATAGCATGCAGGGGGTTATATGTACATCTGCACAGTTTAACATCCCTTTTTGACATTATATTGTATATATTCTATATGTGTGTATGGGTGTGTGTGTGTGTATATGTATATATATATATATATATATATATATATATATATATATATATATATATATATAGATATATATATATATAATATATTCTATATGTTGTATAATACGCTGCAGTTTTGTTTTTCGCTAAGTCCCTAAGAAATGTGCCTGACAGACCGGCCCATACATACATAGCACAGCTGCAAATAAAAAATGGATGCCAGCTAGCTACAGAGAATGAGCTGAGGGTACAGTATTTATTTCTTTGTTGATGTTACAGTAAGGAACCGATTTATTCTGCTGATGAAGTACACCTCACAGATAATAATGCATGTAACAGCGATAAAAACCAGCACCCGAAACAGTGGAAGATAGGAAGTAAGTTTACCACATCAATCACCCTGTATGATGTGATTGAAAATTTACCAGTGATGCTGATGCTAAATCAGTTGAGATCATATAGAAAGTTTGAGACTAGACAAAGTTTTGAGATCAATTTAGCTACTAGAAACCAAACAAGTGTTGATGGGCCAAATGGTCTCCTTTCTTATATGTTTTCCTATGTTTGTGTGATAAGCAAGGCTTTAACATATAGTTTGGTAGTGGCATATGGAACTTCACATGGTTTTCCTTAACATTAACTTGACATTATACAAAGAAAATAACATTGAAACATATAGCAATTAGATCATTATAACACTGTAGTGTTAAATCTGATCATGCTTATTTATTCTCAAGAAGAGATTTTAAGTCTGATTATTTGGTGGTACCAGCTTTTGTGAATCGGAAGCAATGCTTATTGGAAATAAAACAAGGATGAAAAGAATACCAGTATCTGTGAATTGGGCCCACTGTATTTTTGAAGTAAAGAGTTACAAGTAAACGATTCATAATGAGTAACTCTGGCATTTCATAGTAAGGTCAGGATGTGCTTTGAACTCTCAATGCTCTCACACAAGCCAATGACCTTTACACAGTCAGCTCACCAGCAATCAAGACCATTTCAGGACTCAGATTTAAATTTAAACTGTCTCTCTACTTACCATCTGTGGAATGCCTGCCTTCTGATTATTTATATCGACGTGTGTCAATTTAAAATTGTATTTTCTTTTTAGCATACTGTATCAGTATAGAAATGTGCTGTATGAGAAAGTAACCACAACTGTAACAGTTTTGAATAGCAGTCAACAAATATATCAAAAAAATACCATATTGAGTTTGGATACTATATTAGAAACTCCTGTCATATAACTCTGTCAACATGAGAAGTCTGCTCAGTGTTTGAATGGTTCTCTAGAATGGCCATAAGTTCACAAGATATGGACACAGAAGCACAGAAGCACAGCACCTGCTAATCAAGGCTTGCCTGTTGTGACTGCAAATGAATACAGGAGGCTGTTATAGAGTCTTTTCATTTTCATTAAAAGTAGGCTAGAAACCCTAGGTACGGGGTCATCCCCTAGTGCGGGTGCAACACCCCCCAACCGAAAACAAATTGCAGGGTTTTGCAGGAGTCTAAACTGCATATCCTGGCCTAAATATGTGCCGTAATAGGGACCAAAATAAGTGTATAACTTTATTATATTTTTTTTAATGATTTTAGGCATCAAGATTTAAAGTGCAAGTAAAAGTTACTTATATGTGTCTATGAAAAGTAATTACAACATTATTCATATTGGAATTTTAAAGCCACAAATGTGTCTTATCACACAATAAATCTCAAAGTAAGCAAATCACATTGAAGCAAACTCCATCTGGTTTTAGAATAATTTATTACACACAGAAAAATATGGTGAAAGACAGGAACAGACATCAGTGAAACAGTGTCACATTCTATAGATAATACAAAGTGAGATAGAAGAGAAAAATGTGAAGCAATTTCTAAATTAAAGACATAAGATAAGAAGTTGTATTAGCTGGTAGTAAATTTGAATACAGAAAAGGTAAGCCTTAAGCTGTATTTTGTTTTCTATTTTTCATGTATTCCATTTTTTTCTTTTGCATTTTATACGAAAAAACAAAAAAAACAAAAACAAGACGCATTAAGTTTCAAAAAATATTCATGGAATCAACCAGTCCTTTATTTATTTAAAGTCTTCCAAGATTCTGAGTATACAGACTTTCCCATGTCACTGTTTCTCATTAACTACAGGCTCCAAGAATGCGCAAGTACATTAATAAATAAATACATTTTAAAAAATGCACTTGTGAGAACTGCGATTTTGAACACTTGATTTTACAGTTTTCAGAAGGGCGTTTCTGTTGCAGTTTCTGTGAACATTAATACGATATGTACAGTAAATAGTATTATTTAAAGAATTTTTAATCTATATATATATATAAATATATTATATATATATTATATATATATATATATATATATATATATATATTGTGATGATGTGTATGTACCAAACGTCAATTTGGAGGCTTTAGGACCCTGGGGATAGCCACACACATTGTATGATGACAAATGTAACAGTTGCTTAATTGTATAGTTAATGGGCAAATGCTGATCAGATGCGAGTGATCAAGTTGGGGTTAAAAAGGTTTCAGTTGGTGTGTTCAGGAGGGAGGGTTGAAGTGGAGAGAGAGGAAAGAAACTGAACAGTGGAAAGGTGTGTCGGACAAAGAAAGAGTTTTCTATTAAAGAAACAAAGGTACGGGTTCTGACAAAGAAGTGCTTGAATGTGATTTGGATTAGGTGATTTATGGAATTAATTTAAGCAGGACAACAGGCTTACCCTGTCCTGCATTAGATAGCACTACTGTTAACCAGTTTAGTTAGCGCCTAAAGAAGGGCTAGGTTTTGTTTTGTGTTTTTGTTTGTTTGAAATATCACTTTGCTAATAAACGTACGCCACGGTGTTTAAAGAGCACTTCCATTGTATCGTGTAATAATTAAAGAGACAGACACCTGTTTGAAAGAACAACACGGACTCCGGCTGAAGAGGTCAGAATACATCACAATATATATCATATTTATCATATTTTATCATAAATATTTGGATATTTCGTATTTATTTTATTAATACAGATTAACACAAACTGACATAACTCTTCTTTAGGAGATTAGCATGAGGTATTATAGGAAATCTGGAGCCGCTTCTCTTTTTGCCTGGTGCTTTAATTTGTGTTAAATTAAAGTATGACTATGTACTGTAGAAATCACATTAATGTTTATGTAGTACCCTGGACAAGGGTACAAGTTATTAACATAGATTCTATACACTCTATTTAAGACTTTCAATCTAATATTGTTTAGCATAATTTTTCCAGAACATGTCGCCCAGAGAAGCACTCAGATGCAGCACACAGGAATATCCCCTAGAAAGTGTCCTGAGGGCATCAGAGGATTCTTAATGGTTAGGTTTAAGGTTATGTATTGGGTTTGAGGTTGGGTTTTAGGGCAGGGGTTGCTTAGGTTTAGGGTTGGGGTTGGGTTAGCGACAGTGTGGCTAAGCTAGAGTTGCCGAGCTTTGGATGTGAAAGGTGGGAGTAAATGACTAATGCCCTCGAACCATCTGATGCCCTCAAGATACTTTCTTGGGGATATTCCTTTACACTTCTCACTCAGAGCAATGAGCCAACTATACAGCTGGTGAGTGCGTAGGAGTAAAAAGTTTCAAAGTAAAAGCAAACGCAGAGTTAACCCATTAATTAATGCCTACATTTTTATACAGTGTATTTATGTTTGCACCAGCGCATCATGTCGCGTTGCTTCGCTTTTTTTGACACACAATATAGACAGTGCCAGACCAGCGAATCTATACCCAAGCATTAGATCTCTTTCCCGGGTAAAAAAAAAAAAAAATTCTTTATAGCATTCCATTTAGCAAGAAAATAACCTCCCTACCCCCACTGCTGCTCTTGCATAATATACAAAGAAAATGTGGCTGTGTTTGGGGAAGGCATGGAAAGTGTGACATCAACAGAAGAGGAGGAGGAAGAAGATATTTGTACTGTACATAAGTTTGGACATACATTTCTATTTGATTTGAACTTCTTAAAAAGGAATTTAGATAATCTTCTACAAATAACTAACCTTTGTCTTTAGTCATAAGAACATAAGAAAGTTTACAAACGAGAGGAGGCCATTCGGCCCATCTTGCTCGTTTGGTTGTTAGTAGCTTATTGATCCCAAAATCTCATCAAGCAGCTTCTTGAAGGATCCCAGGGTGTCAGCTTCAACAACATTACTGGGGAGTTGATTCCAGACCCTCATGATTCTCTGTGTAAAAAAGTGCCTTCTATTTTCTGTTCTGAATGCCTTTGTCTAATCTCCATTTGTCTAATCTTCCCTGGTCCTTGTTTCTTTTTTCAGGTTGAAAAGGTCCCTTGGGTCGACATTGCCAATACCTTTTAGAATTTTGAATGTTTGAATTAGGTCGCCGCTTATTCTTTTTTGTTCAAGACTGAACAGATTCAATTATTTTAGCCTGTCTGCATATAACATGCCTTTTAAGCCCAGAATAATTCTGGTCGCTCTTCTTTGCACTCTTTCTAGAGCAGCAATATCTTTTTTATAGCGAGGTGACCAGAACTGAACACAATATTGAAGATGAGGTCTTACTAGTGCATTGTACAGTTTTAACATTACTTCCCTTGATTTAAATTCAACACTTTTCACAATGTATCCGAGCATCTTGTTAGCCTTTTTTATAGCTTCCCCACATTGTCTAGATGAAGACATTTCTGAGTCGACAAAAACTCCTAGGTCTTTGTCATAGATTCCTTCTCCAATTTCAGTATCTCCCATATGATATTTATAATGTACATTTTATTTCCTGCATGCAGGAGCGACAGCGAGTGGAAGCGACAGCGAGTGGGAGAAGTACAGCGTGGAAAAGTACAGAGCAGTTTCGAAGCAGAAAGGAGAAATTGCATCTTGAATAGCTTTAAGCAGAAAACAGAGGACATTGGGGAAACACAGCCGCGTGTGTTTTTCTGATAACAAACAAGCTGAAACTCGGAGCAGCTGATTCAAATTCAGCGCCGTTTTGAGACACGGGCGAGGGGAGGAGCCGACAGCACAGCAGAACAACGCAGTTAAACGAGGCAGTCTTCCCAGCGACAGCGAGTGGAAGCGACAGCGAGTGGGAGAAGTACAGCGTGGAAAAGTACAGAGCAGTTTCGAAGCAGTTTGAAAGCAGGTTGACAGCTGCAGAAGAAACTAAACTTCAAAAAAAAAAAACCCTCAACATGGTCTTCAAGCCTGTAATCTGTGACACCTGCTTGATGTGGGAAATCCGAGAAAACCCAGCGGAGCTAAACCAAGTGTGCGTAAAGTGCCGCGCGATCCAGGATTTGCATAAACTAGTAAGCATGCTAGAAATGGAGCTGGAAGAAGTGAGACAGCAACAGGATCTTGAGGAACTGGCGCACCCACAATTCATGGAAGTCTGCATCACCCCTAACAGACTGAAAGCCACCAGGGAGATAGAAGGTCAGAACAGCTGGGTTCAGGTAGGCAGAAGCAGGGAAAAAAAGAAACTTCGTCAAACACAACCACCAGAAATCAAAACAACCAACAGATTTGAGTCACTTCAGAATTGTGATGAGCAGAACCAACAACAAGAGAATGAAAGGAACAACATCCAGGACCCTATTGACAGTGGTGACAAGACAGTAAAAAGAAGGGAGGTCATGATTGTTGGGGACTCCATATTGAGAAACACAGCAAGTTCAGTTCGCAGTTTGGACCCCCTTACTACAACAGTGTGCTGCCTTCCGGGAGCCTCGGTCAAGCACATCACTGAAAACGTGGACAGGCTCCTAGAACGAACAGGAGACGACCCGGTAGTAGTCGTCCACATCGGTACAAACAACATTGGAAGAGACAGACCAAAATCCCTGCAAAACAAATTCAGAGAGCTAGGAAGGAAATTAAAAGAGAAAACCAAAACTGTGGTATTTTCTGGTATACTACCCGCACCTTGCAAAGGACCATATGGACAGCTGGAAATAATTAATCAAAACGAATGGCTGAAGACGTGGTGCACACGGGAAGGCTTCACCTATCTTGATCATTGGACCACATTCTACAACGAGGACTATCTGTATAGACGGGATGGACTGCATTTAAATAACAAGGGAACTAGTCTACTTGGAGAAAAGATCCTCGAGCAGGTTCGGAAGCATTTAAACTAGAAAGGAAGGGGGGAGAAATCAACAAAAAAACAGAAGGGAGACCGCATCAAAACAAGAACAACAACTCAGGTAAGACAACCATTAAATGTATTTATCTAAATGCTAGAAGTATCAGAAACAAAATTCTAGAACTTGAAGCTACTGCACTAACAGGTAACTATGATGTGATAGGTGTTACAGAAACGTGGTTATCTGAGAGTGATGGGGACGAATATAATATTTGTGGGTATACACTGTATAGGAAAGACAGGCAGGACAGAAGAGGAGGAGGGGTAGCGCTATACATAAGAAACAGTCTTGAAGCCCAGGTGTTAAACCTGGACAAAGAAAATAAAACCGAATCAATATGGGTCAGAATAACAGACAAAAATTCAAAAGGCATAATAATAGGAGCATGCTATAGACCGCCAGATTCAGACGGTGAGCACAATAATCTGTTATACAATGACATTAGAAATGTGTGTAGCAAAGGAGAAGCCATACTAATGGGGGATTTCAACTTCCCCCAAATAAAATGGGAAAACCCGGTGGGTAGCACGAAGGATGAAATAGAAATGGTGGAAATGACAAATGACTGCTTCCTAACACAATTTGTGAAGGCACCCACTAGAGGGGAGGCATGCCTTGATTTAGTCTTTTCAAATAACGAAGATAGAATAACTAAAACAGAGGTCAGAGAACCACTGGCAAACTCAGACCACAACATGGTCTCATTTGAAGTGTTTTTTAAAATCCTCAAAAGTAAAGACTAAAGCTAAGGTTTACAATTTTAGAAAAGCAAACTATGAAGGTATGAAACAGAGACTAACAGAAGTAGATTGGAGTAAAATAGAGAAAACACCCACAGAAGAAGGATGGTTGTTCTTCAAAAATGTAGTACTAGAGGCGCAAAACAATTACATCCCTAAAGTAGACAAATCTAAATGTAAAACTAAATTGCCAAAATGGTTTAATAGATCAATTAAAAAAAATATTCAGCGAAAAAAGGCACTTTACAGAGCATTAAAAAAGGACCAAAAAGAAAGTACGCAGAAAGAGTACACAGAACTGCAAACGCAAGTCAAAAAGGAAGTTAGAAAGGCCAAGAGAGAAATAGAAATGAACATTGCTAAGGGAGCTAAAACCAATTCCAAAATGTTTTTCCAATATTACAACAGCAAGAGAACATTCAAAGAGGAGATTAAATGTTTAAGAGATACAAATGGCAAAATCGTAGATGAAGAAAAAAAAATAGCAAATATGTTAAATGATTACTTTTCACAAGTTTTTACAAAGGAAGATACTGACAACATGCCCCACATGTCATCCAGTTCCTATCCAGTTTTAAATAACTTTAGCATAACTGAGGCAGAAGTGTTAAAGGGACTAGGAGCTCTTAAAATAAACAAATCCCCTGGGCCGGATGAGATCCTCCCAGTAGTACTCAAAGAAATGAAAGAAGTAATTTACAAACCGCTAACCAAGATCATGCAGCAGTCTCTTGACACAGGGGTGGTACCGACAGACTGGAAAATTGCAAACGTAATACCGATCCACAAAAAGGGAAACAAAACTGAACCAGGTAACTACAGACCAGTAAGCCTGACTTCTATTATATGCAAACTTATGGAAACTATAATAAGATCCAAAATGGAAAATTACCTATATGGTAACAGGGTACTGGGAGACAGTCAACATGGTTTTAGGAAAGGGAGATCGTGCCTAACTAACTTGCTTGATTTTTTTGAGGATGCAACATCCATAATGGATAATTGCAAAGCATATGACATGGTTTATTTAGATTTCCAGAAAGCTTTTGACAAAGTCCCGCACAAAAGATTAATTCTCAAACTGAACGCAGTTGGGATTCAAGGAAACACATGTACATGGATTAGGGAGTGGTTAACATGTAGAAAACAGAAAGTACTGATTAGAGGAAAAACCTCAGAATGGAGTGTGGTAACCAGCGGTGTACCACAGGGATCAGTATTAGGTCCTCTGCTATTCCTAATCTACATTAATGATTTAGATTCTGGTATAGTAAGCAAACTTGTTAAATTTGCAGATGACACAAAAGTAGGAGGAGTGGCAAACACTGTTGCAGCAGCAAAGGTCATTCAAAATGATCTAGACAAGATTCAGAACTGGGCAGACACATGGCAAATGACATTTAATAGAGAAAAGTGTAAGGTACTGCACGCAGGAAATAAAAATGTACATTATAAATATCATATGGGAGATATTGAAATTGGAGAAGGAATCTATGAAAAAGACCTAGGAGTTTTTGTTGACTCAGAAATGTCTTCATCTAGGCAATGTGGGGAAGCTATAAAAAAGGCTAACAAGATGCTCGGATACATTGTGAAAAGTGTTGAATTTAAATCAAGGGAAGTAATGTTAAAACTGTACAATGCACTTGTAAGACCTCATCTTGAATATTGTGTGCAGTTCTGGTCACCTCGCTATAAAAAAGATATTGCTGCTCTAGAAAGAGTGCAAAGAAGAGCGACCAGAATTATTCCGGGCTTAAAAGGCATGTCATATGCAGACAGGCTAAAAGAATTGAATCTGTTCAGTCTTGAACAAAGAAGACTACGTGGCGACCTAATTCAAGCATTCAAAATTCTAAAAGGTATTGACAGTGTTGACGCAAGGGACTTTTTCAGCCTGAAAAAAGAAACAAGGACCAGGGGTCACAAATGGAGTTTAGAAAAAGGGGCATTCAGAACAGAAAATAGGAGACACTTTTTTACACAGAGAATTGTGAGGGTCTGGAATCAACTCCCCAGTAATGTTGTTGAAGCTGACACCCTGGGATCCTTCAAGAAGCTGCTTGATGAGATTTTGGGATCAATAAGCTACTAACAACCAAACGAGCAAGATGGGCCGAATGGCCTCCTCTCGTTTGTAAACTTTCTTATGTTCTTATGTTCTTATGTACCTTACACTTTTCTCTATTAAATGTCATTTGCCATGTGTCTGCCCAGTTTTTAATGTTGTCTAGATCATTTTGAATGACCTTTGCTGCTGCAACAGTGTTTGCCATTCCTCCTATTTTTGTGTCGTCTGCAAATGTAACAAGTTTGCTTACTATACCAGAATCTAAATCACTAATGTAGATTAGGAATAGCAGAGGACCTAATACTGATCCCTGTGGTACACCACTGGTTACCACACTCCATTCTGAGGTTTTTCCTCTGATCAGTACTTTCTGTTTTCTACATGTTAACCACTCCCTAATGCTTGAATCCCTACTGCGTTCAGTTTGAGAATGAATCTTTTGTGCAGGACTTTGTCAAAAGCTTTCTGGAAATCTAAATAAACCATGTCATATGCTTTGCAATTATCAGTTATCGATGTTGCATCCTCAAAAAATCAAGCAAGTTAGTTAGACACGATCTCCCTTTTCTAAAACCATGTTGACTGTCTCCCAGGACCCTGTTACCATATAGGTAATTTTCCATTTTGGATCCTAATTAGTCATCTTAACTACCGTGCCTATTTAAACATAGATAGATAATCACAGTATGTGTTTATGCATATTTGTACATGTGATCTTGTTCGTGTGTGTGTGTGTGTGTGTGTGTGTGTACTTTTTATCTGCATTTTGTTTATAAATTGTCAAAAATATTATTTACCACAGTTTCACAGCAAATGATTATTACCATTCAGGCGATAGAAACTAGAAAAAGTATGTGGGGTAGCCCAGCTAGCCTCATCACAAATCTCTGCCATGGAGGGACCTTGAAAGAGGGCCCATGACGTAGCCACACCTCTCGTGGAATGTGCGGCAACCCGTCCAGGTGGGGGTAAGCCAGCACCATCATACGCAGTCGAGACTGTGTCCGCAATCCAATGCAACAGTCGCTGCTTCGAAAGGGGCTATCCAAGGGTCTGTGTTCCATGGCAGATGAATAGCTGGTCAGATTGACGCAGCGCTCTCGTCCTATCCACATAACATCTCAATGCCCGTACCGAGCAGAGAAGGTTCAACTTCTTATCCTCCTCCTTAGCAAACGTTGGAGGATGAAAGGACTCCAGTTCCACAAACTGATTCATGTGGAAGGCTATAACCACCTTGGGGAGAAAAGCAGGGTTTGCAGGCAGTAACACTCTGATACCATCACCCCAAATATGCATGCAGGAGCTATGCACAGACAGCTCATTAACCTGCCTTGCAGAGGTGATAGCCAAGAGAAAGGCTGTCTTCAGGTGCTTCAACTGAATGGAGTATATAGGCTCAAACAGGGCCTGCGTGAGAGCCTCCAGTACAATCTCAATCATTCGGGGAGAGTAGCCCTCCTAGGAGGGAGCCATCGCCGAGTGCCTCGGAGAAACCGGGTAGTCGGAAAATGCGCGCCCGGGCACACTGAGTCAACGGGGGAGCCTTGCCTAGGATGACAGGGCGGCTGGCCTCCCTCACCAGCTGGAAGAACGTAGGAGCCTACTCCGCTTAGGCGGAATGCGCGCCGAAGCCTCAGGCGGGAAGGGCGGAAGCCCGGGCTCAGAGTGACCCTTACGACTGACGCATGGCAAGCAGAAATAGCTGCTAGGTGAACCTTCAGTGTGGAAGGTGATCTACCAGCCTCTGCCTATCTTGCAGAAACTGCAAAATGACAGGCATGGGACAGGATCATAATAGTTACATCAGAGGTGAAGGCCTGTGCAGCCTGCATTCGTCTCAACTCAACAGCGAGGGAAGCCTCGGTGAGGAGAATACGGCTGGCCTGGCTGAAGCAGCCACGCTATGGCTAGTCCTCTGCGCAGCCGCGCTGTTGCTAGTCCTCTGTGCAAGCACAGGGATGCGAAGCTACAATCAAAACAAGGCCCAACCTGCGACCTGCAGACAGCTTGTGGGCTAACTCAACAACGAGGACAAGCCAAGCACAGCCCTGTGAAGTAACAGCAGTCTCTGAAGCAAGAAGGGGTAAAAAACACACAATTCTTAACAATAATACTTGCCATACTAAGACAGACAGACAGAAGCAGTCTGAGACGCGGAGCGAGCAGGTACTGATAGTTAGAAACAGAATAAAAAAGCTACATATTTAAAACTACTGATTCCGGGAAAAGTGGAGAAGGCCATCTTTCAGTACGAAGTACAGGAGAACTAGCAATAGCTTACGCAGCACTTTTTAGAAGAAAAAGGCTCAATGCAACACAGAGAGGTCTTACCATACCAATCGTGAGAAGCGAAAGAGAGCGAGTCTCCCCTGGGTGACGGTTACGAACCCTCGGGAGGCAGGACCGAAGGGGTCACCGAGGGGAGAGGGCCTATCAGAAGCTTTGATAGTAAGAGCTCAGTGACACCTACCAATAGGCAGGAGTGTATCCCATAACGATGTTTGGTGGCCATCTTCGAATTGAAAGGGAACTGTGTAATTGATGTAGATAGGAATTCTTGTTTTTAGGTTTTAAATGATAAAACTCTAATGTTTTGGTGGCCATCTTCGAATTGAAAGGGAATGAAATGCCCTCAGAGAAGAAATGTTTTACTCAACTTACATACTTAATGCATTGTGGAAATTGCCGCTATTTTACTGGAAGAAAATAAATATTTTGAATACTATTCACTGGAACATATGAGCACTGTAAAAAGTTTTCTTTTTGAAATAACTATTTTAGGCGGCTCCTCTGGAAAATTAGACAGCAATTTAGCCGGCTGGAAATGAGAAGGCTGCTTATATATTACAGAAAGAGGTCATTTTCATAACAAATACATCTGTCATATGAATGACACACAGCACAGGGGTGTTATATTATAAAACAAAGTGCCAAAGGCAATATTCTGAAGCAAGTGAAAAAACGTGTACTGGGAATAATAAAACAGTTTTAACAATACAAAGCTAAAAAAAAAAACTTACAAGAAGTTCAATTTTTGTTCTGATCAGTTTAGCTGAAATTATTTTATTTCTGAAAGAAAATGCGTACTTTAATATAGTGCCAACAGGCACTTCTTGCTAAAATGTGTACATGTGTTTTCTATTTTTAATCATACATACATACTATGCATACATATATACATACCATACTTTGAACAAAAAACGGATTTCTCCAACCTGCAACTAAGCTGTTCATAGTACAATTAAAATTATGTTATTCATTTTAGGGAACGTGCTTTTACCTTTGGACACATGGTGACAGATAGGTGTTTAATATTTGCCCCTTTTCAAACACTTAAAGAAAAGGAGAATAAAGAAATATTACTCAGACTAAAGAAAACAACCAAAACCACTTCAGTTTTCCCTGCCTCACTGTCATCTTTGACAAAATGCAATATGATGGGAAGCATTAGCTCTGTGCTGGGAAGCGTATAGAGATGTCAGGCTCGATAATGCTTGTAATGTCGACGCCTATCTCAAACAGCAATTATCCAATCTTCCAGGGCACAGAGGGTCAGTTGAGAAGGAGAAACCGATGGAACATATTGGCTGCTGCTCCACATCAAGTAACTAACTGGATACCAGATCCATTTTACTTGATTGCTAAGCAAAAGGTCTCCGAGCAGTATTTGTCTCCTGAAGTCAGTGTAAGTGCAGGGAACCAATTACTGTATTCCATTGTTCTGTCTTCTGGGAAAGTAGTAAAGCCTTTTGGTAATCTGAGAGGAAAGGGGGTCAACTTACAAAAGGGTCTTGGGTCTAGTGCTTGGAATCAGTGGCATCATCATTTCCTTTTCAGAAATGAATGAATGTATCACACATGAATGATATAAAATTAATTCCATCAGTCAATTTAGTGCAAGTTAAACATGTCTCTCCAACTAAAGTAAGCCTCATTTGGAGATATGGGTGTCCATTCAATTGATCCAAAAAGTGATGTAAAAATAATTTGTGTACCAAGGTTGTGAAAATCAAACATCTGACAATTTATGTGTGCCTCTGTCTATAAACAAAGTTAAAAAGAGGGTGATTTATTTAGTGATTTAAAGGATGGTGTTATTTACATATCGATCACCCACTACCAACTGAACAGATTCCTTGGAAACCATATTCTCTCTCTCTCTCTCTCTCTCTCTCTCTCTCTCTCTCTCTCTCTCTCTCTCTCTCTCTCTCTCTCTCTCTCTATATATATATATATATATATATATATATATATATATATATATATATATATACATATTTGGAGTTATTGTTCCTCTAAATCTATCTTTACCTTGCTTCTAACAACCTTCTTCGTGCTATTCAAATCATGTGACAATGCACCCTTTCAACTCAGATAGCCCAACCTAAGCTGTCTGATTCTGACTCATACTACTTTTGGTAGGATTTTCAAGATTTTCAGATGAGTTTCATACAGTACTATTTATTGGATGGCTGATTGTGTTCATTTGCTGTTTAACTTGTGGAAAATAAAGGTTCCTAAAGTCATTAGTTAGACTAGTACTTACAGTCTATTTGATTACGGTAAAGATGAACACACGCTGTCCTCTGAAGTGTGTGCCGTCAACCTACCGCTTCTTTACACACTGCGGATTCACCATGCAGCCACTCAGGAGCTACAGCGTAGGAGAACAACGCAGCTCCCGGGCAGCTAACAGGCAAGCCTACAGGCGCCCGGCCAGACTACAGGGGTCGTTGGTGCGCGATGTGCCGAAGACCCCCCTAAAACTGAAAACAAGAATTCCTATCTACATCAATTACACAGTTCCCTTTCAATTCGAAGATGGCCATCAAACATCATTATGTGATACACTCCTGCCTATTGGTAGGTGTCACTAAGCTCTTTTATCAAAGCTGCCGATAGGCCCCCTCCCCTTAGTTACCCACTCGGTCCCGCCTCTCGAGGGTACTTAACCGTCATGCAGGGGAGGATCATTCTCTTTCGCTTCTCACAATTAGCACTGTAAGATCTCTGTGTTGCATTGAGCCTTTTTCTTCTAAAAAGCTCTGTGTAAGCTACTGCTAGTTCCCCTGCACTTTGTGCTGAAAGCTGGCCATCACCGCTTTTCCTGGCATCAGTATTTTAAAAAGTCATAGCCTTTTTATTCTATTTCTGACTGTCAGCACCTGCTCACTCCGCATGTCAGGCTGCTTCTTTCTGTCTGTCGGTCTTAGTACGGTAAGTATTATTTTTAAGAATTGTTTGTGTTTTTCACCTCTTCTTGCTTCTGGGAGCACTATTACTGCATGGCACTGGACTTGCCTTGTCCCTGTTGTCGAGTTATTCCACCAGCCGCTTGTTAGCCTAGGTTGGGCCTTGTTTTGATTGTAACTATGTGTCCCCGCGCTCGCACAGAGCCGGGCCAGCCATATCCTCCTCACCGAGGCTTCCCTCGTTGTTGGGTAGACGTAAGTAGGCTGCGCCTCTGGTGTAGGTCGCTCAATCTCAGACAGTGTGCTCTCCCCCATCTGTTCTGTAATAATTAACTTTTTGTAATTTAAAAACTGTTTTTATTACTGTGTGTAAGTCAATCGCATGCCGTGGCTTCAGCCCTTTCTCCCTGTTGTACGCTACACGCTGCTCAGGTGTTTGATCACGTGGACAGGGTAGGCACCGTGCACAAATGCCCTGGTGTTTTTTAATACCGCGGTGCATAAGACTTTACCCGTGCTACTTCGGTACCATGTTGCGCATGGTGGTTATTGACTATAACCCGCCGCTGCTTCTGCCCTGTCCCCCTGTTGTACGCTACATGCTGCTCAGGTGTGAGACCATGTCGTTACGGTAGGCACTGTGCCTAGCTGCCCTGGTGTTTTTTAATACCGCGGTGCATAAGACTTCCCGTGCTACTTCGGTACCACGGTGTGCACGTTGTGCCCATTGTCGCTGTACCGATATAGGTGCACACGATGTTTAGAGCGCTCAGTAATTTTCAACCCAGAGCTATGACGGGCAGGGCTGGCTTCCATGCCTGCGAGGCCTGTGAGACCAATATCCCACAGGAGGAAAGGCACTACATGTGCGCGAGGTGCCTAGGCCCCGATCATGCTGCCTCAACCCTGAAAGGCGCCTGCATGCTTGCAAGCCAGCTGGAGAGAGTAGCACAGGGGCGTTCTTCATTCTCCGCAGTGGGCACCTCCCACTCACACCTCCTGACGCTATCACAGAGCCCCTCCGAGGAGATCCCCTATGCTCAGGCATCCGTTTCGACCTGCAGCCACTCCCCGTTGCCCCAGGCTAGACGGTTGAAAAAGTCTCTGCAGGTGTGGGATATCATAAGAACATCAGAAAGTTTACAACGAGAGGAGGCCATTCGGCCCATCTTGCTTGTTTGGTTGTTAGTAGCTTATTGATCTCAAAATCTCATCAGGCAGCTTCTTGAAGGATCCCAGGGTGTCATCTTCAACAACATTACTGGGGAGATGATTCCAGACCCTCACGATTCTCTGTGTAAAAAAGTGCCTCCTATTTTCTGTTCTGAATGCCCCTTTGTCTAAACTCCATTTGTGACCCCTGGTCCTTGTTTCTTTTTTCAGGCTGAAAAAGTCCCTTGGGTCGACACTGTCAATACCTTTTAGAATTTTGAATGCTTGAATTAGGTCGCCACGTAGTCTTCTTTGTTCAAGACTGAACAGATTCAATTCTTTTAGCCTGTCTGCATATGACATGCCTTTTAAGCCCAGAATAATTCTGGTCGCTCTTCTTTGCACTCTTTCTAGAGCAGCAATATCTTTTTTATAGCGAGGTGACCAGAACTGCACACAGTATTGAAGATGAGGTCTTACTAGTGCATTGTACAGTTTTAACATTACTTCCCTTGATTTAAATTCAACACTTTTCACAATGTATCCGAGCATCTTGTTAGCCTTTTTTATAGCTTCCCCACATTGTCTAGATGAAGACATTTCTGAGTCAACAAAAACTCCTAGGTCTTTTTCATAGATTCCTTCTCCAATTTCAGTATCTCCCATATGATATTTATAATGTACATTTTTATTTCCTGCGTGCAGTACCTTACACTTTTCTCTATTAAATGTCATTTGCCATGTGTCTGCCCAGTTCTGAATCTTGTCTAGATCATTTTGAATGACCTTTGCTGCTACAACAGTGTTTGCCACTCCTCCTACTTTTGTGTCATCTGCAAATTTAACAAGTTTGCTTACTATACCAGAATCTAAATCATTAATGTAGATTAGGAATAGCAGAGGACCTAATACTGATCCCTGTGGTACACCGCTGGTTACCACACTCCATTCTGAGGTTTTTCCTCTAATAAGTACTTTGTGTTTTCTACATGTTAACAACTCCCTAATCCATGTACATGTGTTTCCTTGAATCCCAACTGCGTTCAGTTTGAGAATTAATCTTTTGTGTGGGACTTTGTCAAAAGCTTTCTGGAAATCTAAATAAACCATGTCATATGATTTGCAATTATCCATTATCGATGTTGCATCCTCAGAAAAATCAAGCAAGTTAGTTAGACATGATCTCCCTTTCCTAAAACCATGTTGACTGTCTCCCAGGACTCTGTTACCATATAGGTAATTTTCCATTTTGGATCTTATTATAGTTTCCATAAGTTTGCATATAATAGAAGTCAGGCTTACTGGTCTGTAGTTACCTTGTTCAGTTTTGTTTCCCTGATCGGTCAAATAATGGAGGTGTTGAAGAGGCAGGCCCCACCGGCTTCGGCCGTGGACCCCAGGGTGGTTATTATTATTATTTAATAATAGGTTAACTTTAGGCTAAGCAGTTTTCAAAGTTTACATTTAATCGCTGATTACTTTATAATATAGGTGTTCTACGTATATGTACTTGCAATATACTTGCAAGTTTTAGCAAAACAGAAATAAATACAATAGATGCAGTATTTTGTATATGGGTTATGACATAAACAGAAATAATTTATCAATTGTCGTGCGATTTATTTTTACGTGCAATTATATTTGTTGAAAATGTAATAACAGTTTCTAATACAATGTATTATCTCTTATTTAATAACAGGTGTTAAGTGTAATTCCCAGTTTACAAAGACGTGGTAAACTCTCACCAGAGTTGTCATTTTAAATTTGTAATCGCCGCGGATATTTATATTAGGTTTTTCTTCTTCGTTTCTTCGAGAAATAAATGCATGTATAATTATACAGCACCCCTACTTCCAGCGCCCTTGTTTATGATTTTATATATTTATTTCCCCTTCTCCAAACCTGATATCCTGGTGATTCGTGATGGAGGTATTGATTTAGGTAAATCGAAAAACATGGAATTAGTTAGAAAAATGAAAAAAAAGACAAATAATTTTCTCGTGCATCACCCAGCCACGTCTTTGGAAAGATTTAAAGACATTGCCACAGAAAGACTGGGTCAACTGAAATTAAATCAGGTTGGGCTTTTTTGGTTGGGTGCTGTCCATATGAATGACAATGGTAATTATATGTTCCTAAAAAACCTCCAGCATGGAATTAAACCACACCTTCTGTAAATATATCCTTCCCTTTCCACACCCACCCTTACACCTTTGTTTTTATTGTATACATTGTTTTGTATTGTGTATTTTGAATTGTGTGTATTGTTTTGTTTTAATAAAAGTGCATTTTTTAAATATGTTTGTTATTGAGAAATGTATATAGACAAGTATTACTGTATGGTACGCAATGAATGTTGTATATTACTGTATCTACATTATATTTATGATATCTTTATATTTGATTAATGAGATTTGGTGTAAAACATAATAATTAAAACAAATCAGATAACGTTAAGAGCAAGTTCTCATACAGAGTTTAACATCATAATCTACAAGTGAAAAGTATAACCTGGGAAATGACATTTTATCTTTCATGAAATACACCGAATTATGAGTGGGGATGTGATGAGTCAAAGGGATTTCGGTCTGTGATTCAGCCTCCCGACAGTAGATGGCATCAAACCAACTCGGGACTTCCCTTACCAAGATCTCGTGACCATGGCAAAAGTCATCTTTTGAGGGGCGGCACCTTGGTGAGGGGCGGAAGTACGAGTATGTAAATTCCAGCCACTGGAGTCAAGTGAAGGATAAGGACACTTGTCAGTTGGGGATTGGTGTTCCACTGACTACAGAGGCGGGACATTACATACTAAAGGGAACGTACTACTGTGTTCGGGGTTGGTCCGAAAGTAAAATAGGAGGAGTAACGGGTGGAGGGAGAGACTGGTTTGGTGCAGCGGGATTTTTAAAACAAAAAACACTAACATTTCTTTTGTCTTTTTTGTTTATGTATGGTTCGCCACGAAGACAATTAAAGACGAGTCATCACGGTTTGTTTTGGATTTCACCCCTGCACTCCTTCCCTCACACCATTTTGTTTTCTTTTGTTATTTAATTATTTTGTTGTGTATAGATAATAAAAATAAATTATTTTATTTCTGTACACATAAATTACTATCTGGACATTCCATTTAATACACTCTCGCCTCACAGGGGACTTTTATTGTAGAAGTGAGGATCAGAGATTTGCACAGGGTACTACATTAAATTGGAGAGCTATCTGAATTATTAGTACAACATTTGGTGCTGTGCGAGTCCATCCACCATATCAACTCGGACTACAGACATTCATGTAAATAATATAACTGCACTTTAGGACAGTATGTATAGGAAGCCAATCGTTTTGTGCGTTTCTTAAATTATATATACACCTTGAAACACCATCTTCCACTAAAAATTTGTACATTTCTATATTGACAGGTTTAGATATTCCACGTAGACTTGATTACAATGTCAAAAACATTATTCTATACATGAAGAAAAGTGTTTGTATCCACTTTCATACTCAATTTATTGAAAAGGTTCAAAGTCACCAAGCAATTTACCTTGAAAATAATATAACTGTTAAAGTGAGCTTACATAAACTCTTATTAAACACTTATTTGCTTACCCCACAATATGACATGTCCATGAACAATATTTTTTTAAAGGAAATACACATTGGCAAGTAGTGATTTTAACTATGACAAATTATACCAACAAAGTAATGTTTTTAAAATATTTATTTATTTATTTAAAAAAAAAAAAAAAAAAAAATACAGCGAGCAATTTCCTGAAGATAAAATGTATTTATAATACAAATTAAATGTAAATATACATTACGATAAATGTAACCTTTAAAAAACAAATACTGTCTGCAATACAATTCGATAAATAAGACATCAACATATTTAAACAAAAATTGTAGCGCAAAGCAAAACTTACTTTCATTTCTCAAAAAAAAAATTAAATACAGAGAACCTTGCCTTTAAGTTCTAAGATTCGCACACACATAGAAAGGCACAAAAAGGCAAACGCTAACTTATTTCACGGCTAACTTATTTCCTGTGACACCGGCACAATTGAGACATGGTTATCCTCTGGCCTCGCTGGAAGGGGCAGAGAAGCTGGGCCTGGCCGGGTTTCCCCCTGTGGTCTCCACCATTGCAGTCTTGGTTAAGGCTCCGCCAGTGAGAGATATGCCCAAGGACCCTGTGTGCTGAATCTGCAGTGCAGGATCACAGAGGTGCACATAAGAACGAAGAGCCTATGTGGCGGGAGCCCAAAGTACCCGCCTAGCAAAGATGTCCTGCATGCTCACTGCATACCTGGATGGAATTTTGCATGATGCCCCGCAACCAGAGCCGGTGGCCAAGGAGCTGCGATTACTGTCGCACACGTTGCTCCAGATCTCCATCCTGCAGGGTCGGACCCTGGCGGGCCTAGTGTTCGCACGCAGACAGCTGTGGCTTTCGCAGGCGCGGGTGCCTGATGCTGAGAAGGCCGTGCTGTTGGACGTGTCCATATCACCAGGCCACACCTTCGGCCCAACAGTGGAGGTGATCCTGCAGCAAAGCCTTAGGGAACGCAAGGCGTCGAGGCAGGTAGCCGCGTTGCTCCCTCTCCTCGCTCCAGCGCGGGTCAGGTCGAGCCGCTAGCACTCTGCTCAGACACGTAGTCACCCGGACAGTGCCAGGTGACATCAGGCACCACCTACAGCCCTCATCTCAGGCGAGAGGCAGGACCCTCCCTCAGCGTGGTGGACGTGGCCGTAGCCAGACCACGCAGCAACAACCGAGAAGGCGGTTCCAGGGTTTCCGCCCTAGACAACAGCCACTGCTAGCCCTGCTCTAGCCTCAGCTGCCCTAACAGGGCCCCTGAAGGCTGGCGGCCTCAGACCCAATTCACGGCACAACAGCTGCAATACTGGCGCTCTTGCACCTCCGATGTGTGGGTGCTCGCAACCGTACAATAAGGTTAAGCACTTCAATTTTGTTTGGGACCCCTCCTTTTCGCAGTGTCACAACTACATTCGTGACGGACCCGCTTCAGGACTCTGTGCTCCAGATCAAAGCAGAGAAAGTGTCAGTTCTCCAGGTGGCCCAGGAGAATCTGGTTTTCATCGCTGTGACGTGGTCGTGGGTACGCTGCAGAATGCTAGGGCACATTCCACTAGGTCATTCTATGCCTATAAGTGGAAATGTTTTCAAGATTGGTGCCAGTTTTTGCAAGATCTGCTTTAGGCTTGTAGATTGTCTTCCACTCTGAAGGTTTACCTAGCGGCTATTTCTGCTTGCCATGTCCCCATTGACTCTGTCCCCAGGTGCATATTTTTTGGCTATCTGGTTTCTCCGAGACGCTTGGCGATTGCACCCTCCTAGGAGGGCCACTCTCCCCGAATGGAGCTTTGAGATTGTACTGGAGGCCCAGTTTGAGCCTACATACTCCATCGAGTTGAAGCACTTGTCCATGAAGACAGCCTTTCCCTTCCTCCGCAAAGTGAGTTAGTAAGCTACAGGCACTCTCTGTGCATAGATCCTGTATGCGTATTTGAGATGATGGTAGCAGAATGTCACTGCGTGCAAACCCTGCTTTTCTCCCCAAGGTGGTTACATCCTTCCACGTGAATCAGTCGGTAGAACTGGAGTCACTTCATCCTACACCACTGTGATGGAAGAGGATAAGAAGTTGAACCTTCTCTGCCAAGTTCGGGCATTGAGATGTTATGTAGATAGGACGAGAGTGCTGCTTGAGTCTGACTAGCACTTTGTCTGCCATGGAACACAGACCCTGGGAAAGCCCCTCTTGAAGCAGTGGCTGTCGCATTGGATTGCAGGCACAGTCTCAATTACATATGATGGTGCTGGCTTACCCCACCTGGGCGGATAGTTGCACATTCCACGAGAGGTGTGGCTACATCATGGGCCTTCTTTCAAGGTGCCTCCATGGCAGAGATTTGTGATGCGGCTAGCTGGGCTACCCCGCATACTTTTTCCAGGTTCTATCGCCTGAATATGGTATATCCCTCCTTGCCCTCTGTGGACACTAGGGTCCTCGAAGTTGCACGCTCACGCTGCTGACCTTGGTCAGGCAGGACTTAGCGTGCTTCATAAGCTGCCGTTCTTTCTTCCTTCACAACGGCTCTGGTACACGTTTCCCATGATGATGTTTGGAGGCCATCTTCATATTGAAAGGGAACGTTAGTTTACCTACTGTAAACCTGGTTCCCTGAAAGAGAAGATGGCCACCAACTGCAAGGTCGCTTCGGTCTACATCATGGTTTCGTCATGAAAGAGAATGATCCTCCCCTGCGTGACGGTTAAGTACTCTCGGGAGGCGGGACCGAGGGTGTCATTGAGGGGAGGGGGCATATCAGCATCTTTGATAGAAAGAGCTGTGACACCTATCAATAGGCAGGAGTTTATCCTGAAGGGACATGTGCTAAAGTTTGCCAAGTAGTGTAGATCATGAACTATAGAGAAATTGTATAATGAACTATAATGAACTTACATAGACACTTAGCTTTCATGGAAAGTACAGTTTTACCTGAGCATTTTGAATTGAACATGGTTAAGTTCTTGAACAGTGTAATTGAACATGTTTTAAAGTTAATCAAGTTAATAACAACAGTTTAGCTAGAAATAATTAGTAAGAAAGACACTACAAAAATTAAACATGACTGCTAAATTAGATGATACAGATATCACCTGGTCCTGAAACTGTGAGGCTCAGGTTGAGTCCCAATCCTTATTAAAGTTTACCATGGTACATTTGCATAGTCATTTTCACGTGGATATACTATGCATTAACCATACCTCACTGCAATTTATACTGATTACCTATGCTTTATTAGACTTTATTTTTACTATGGTAAACTTCGATAAATAGTTTATTTCCATTATAAACTGAATACATTGAGTCAAAGTGGAAAAAAATCTACAAAACAAAAGAAGAGTCTAGGTTACTACCCATTGAATTTTGCATGAGTTTTGATGCATCGAGTGATAAATTATAGCTGAATTTACTATATATAAATCAGACAGCATGTAATAAATTATATTGTATAGCAGCTATTTGCATAAAGCATTTCAGTTTTTGTTAGATATAATGGATCCATTACTAATAATTTCAATGGAGACTGAAAAGTTAGCACACATAAATCAGAAACAGTGTAGCACTGTAGAAGGTGAGAATTGGGGCAACATATTTTTTGAGGGTTTGGAAACCCCTACCTTAACCTTATAGTTTAAAATATGCTATTAATTTGAGCACTTTGGGAGGGTGAGAGGTCCGCAAACCATTATCAAAATATTATGCTTTTGCACTGAAATAGATTGCAAAAAAATACAATAACGCAATAGTGAGACTATTTAAACATTTTACTTTACTCCCTAAATAATGTCTATGTAATTGACATTTACAGACACCCCCTTAACAAGCTGCATGGTCAAACCAGGTAATTTACAACAAAGCAACCCAGTTTGGAGTCAGTAGGTGTGTAAATATATACACAGTGTATGTTGAGGGAAACCTTAAGGCCAACTGTTCATTGCCCACTGGGCACATCTCCATTCCTATCGCAAAGGAAGAACAAGCTTTTTAACTTATTAGACTAGTGTGTAAGCTATGTCCACAAAACAGGGTGATGCAACACACTTCTAGTAAGGCCTTATAATAACATGCAGGATGCACCATATTTTCCACTCCCATTGCACATATCAGCTCTATGAGCTCCTTGGCGGGTTTAATTACTTGTTTTTTTTCCCCCACTGTCTTGGTCCCTTGTTTCCAGTCATAACAGCTCTCTCGCTCTCATTTTTATGTACTGCATTTCTGAAATACATTGATCAAATAGCCAACTGCAGGTTCATTTCTAAGTGACAATGGACTTCAATTTACAATACAGTATACACTGAAGCAAAGTGCAGAGTCTGCCTTTTGGTTGGGGGCCCTTTGGAATATTTTAATGCAAGTCAAGTCCTGTTATTATAAATAACATTTAAGAAATCAGTTACAGGATGCGAAAGTTTAAAAGACTGCACTGTAGAGTTTGGGATAGAGTGCAGGTACCATGACAAGCCATTTTACATTTAATCCTCAATTGCTGATATCAAGAATGGCATTACTGATATCACAAATGGCATTTTTGATATCATTATTGTAATCGTATTTTTTATACGAGAAATACAATTCTTGATATTCTTGATATCAAAATTACATATTAATGAACTTCCGGTTTGAATTCTTGATATCAGAAATGCATACTGATTAGGTGATGAATTACACCTGGTCTGTATGTATGTTTTGTGTTTGGCAAAATGTCTGAGAATTCTTGTAACATGGACAATGTTTTATGAGAAATTAATAGAAAATGCACTTCCAGGCAGGATTG
This sequence comes from Polyodon spathula, assembly GCF_017654505.1. Taxonomy (NCBI): domain Eukaryota; kingdom Metazoa; phylum Chordata; class Actinopteri; order Acipenseriformes; family Polyodontidae; genus Polyodon; species Polyodon spathula. The sequence continues at coordinate 25,478,726 of NC_054543.1, forward strand.
GAACTTGCAAGACTTATGTAGTTTCAAATAGATAAGACAGCAGTAGTAATGTTCAGCTAAAGCATTCTGAATGCAGAACGTTATTTTTTGTTTTTGTTTTGTTTTGTTTTTTTTGTTTTTTTTTAATATATAGGTTATACGATGTGTTATGACCACACAATAAATTGTTAAATCTCTTTTAATTCATCTTTGAAAAGAACTTTGTGTTAAAGTCACATCTCTGATGCTTCGTTATTGTTAGACATGTCAATTCTGGCCATTTTGTAGATGAAAGAACTCACCTTAGAAATATTATCAACATTATCGGCCATGGCATTCTTGGCATATCGAGGATAATGTGTTTACAAATGTGTCGACCGGAAGTCTCTGTCTTATTAGTATGTGTTTTTGAAGTCCAAAATTGAATCTGGATGTTCATTAGCATGCATTTTTTACAAAAAAAGTTCAGACCGAATGTTCATTAGCATTTTTGATATCGGAAATATAATTGTTGATATCAAAAACATAATTGTTGATATCAAAAACATAATTGTTGATATCGGAAATAGAATTGTTGATATCAAAAACGCCATTCTTGATATCTAAAACGCAATTCTTGATATCAAAAATAGAATTAGAACATAAGAACATAAGAAAGTTTACAAACGAGAGGAGGCCATTCGGCCCATCTTGCTCGTTTGGTTGTTAGTAGCTTATTGATCCCAGAATCTCATCAGGCAGCTTCTTGAAGGATCCCAGGGTGTCAGCTTCAACAACATTAATGGGGAGTTGATTCCTGACCCTCATGATTCTCTGTGTAAAAAAAGTGCCACCTATTTTCTGTTCAGAATGCCCCTTTGTCTAATCTCCATTTGTGACCCCTGGTCCTTGTTTCGTTTTTCAGGTCGAAAAAGTCCCTTGGGTCGACATTGTCAATACCTTTTAGAATTTTGAATGCTTGAATTAGGTCACCACGTAGTCTTCTTTGTTCAAGACTGAACAGATTAAATCCTTTTAGCCTGTCTGCATATGACATGCCTTTTAAACCTGGAATAATTCTGGTCACTCTTCTTTGCACTCTTTCTAGAGCAGCAATATCTTTTTTATAGCAAGGTGACCAGAACTGCACACAATATTCAAGATGAGGTCTTACTAATGCATTGTACAGTTTTAACATTACTTCGCTTGATTTAAATTCAACACTTATCACAATGTATCCGAGCATCGTGTTGGCCTTTTTTATAGCTTCCCCACATTGTCTAGATGAAGACATTTCTTAGTCAACAAAAACTCCTAGGTCTTTTTCATAGATTCCTTCTCCAATTTCAGTATCTCCCATATGATATTTATAATGCACATTTTTATTTCCTGCATGCAGTACCTTACACTTTTCTCTATTAAATGTCATTTGCCATGTGTCTGCCCAGTTCTGAATCTTATTTTGAATGACTTTTGCTGCTGCAACAGTGTTTGCCACTCCTCCTATTTTTGTGTCGAATGCGAATTTAACAAGTTTGCTTACTATACCAGAATCCAAATCCTTAATGTAGATTAGGAATAGCAGAGGACCTAATACTGATCCTTGTGGTACTCCACGCGTTACCACACTCCATTCTGAGGTTTCTCCTCTAATCAGTACTTTCTGCTTTCTACATGTTAACCACTCCCTAATCCATGTATATGTGTTTCCTTCAATCCCTACTGTATTCAGTTTGATAATTAATCTTTTATGTGGGACATTGTCAAAAGCTTTCTGGAAATCTAAATAAACCATGTGATAAGCTTTGCAATTATCCATTATCAATATTGCATCCTTAAAAAAATCAAGCAGGTTAGTTAGACACGATCTCCCTTTCCTAAAACCATGTGACCGTCTCCCAGCACACTGTTTACATATAGGTAATTTTCTATTTTGGATCTTATTATAGTTTCCATAAGTTTGCATACAACAGAAGTCGGGCTTACTGGTCTGTAGTTACCTGGTTCAGTTTTGTTTCCCTTTTTGTGGATCGGTATTAGGTTTGCAATTTTCCAGTCTGTCAGTACCACCCCTGTGTCAAGAGACTGTTGCATGATCTTGGTTAGCGGTTTGTAAATAACTTCTTTCATTTCTTTGAGTTCCATTGGGAGGATCTCATCCGGCCCAGGGAATTTGTTTATTTTAAGAGCTCCTAGTCCCTTTAACACTTCTGCCTCGGTTATGCTAAAGTTATTTAAAACTGGATAGAAACTGAATGACATGTGGGGCATGTTGTCCATATCCTCCTTTGTAAAAACTTGTGAAAAGTAATCATTTAATATATTTGCTATTTTTTTTCTTCATCTACAATTTTGCCATTTGTATCTCTTAGACATTTAACCTCCTCTTTGAATGTTCTCTTGCTGTTGCAATATTGGAAAAACATTTTGGAATCGGTTTTAGCCCCCTTAGCAATGAACATTTTTATTTTTCTGTTGGCCTTTCTAATTTCTTTTTTGACTTGCGTTTGCAGTTCCATGTACTCTTTCTGTGTACTTTCTTTTTAGTCCCTTATATATGCTCTGCAAAGTGCCTTTTTTTGCTGAATATTTTTTTTAATTGATCTATTAAACCATTTTGGCAATTTTGTTTTACATTTAGATTTGTCTACTTTTGGGATTTCATTGTTTTGCACCTCTACTACATTTTTGAAGAATAGCCAACCTTTTTCTATGGATGTTTTCTCCATTTTACTCCAATCTACTTCTGTTAGTCTCTGTTTCATACCTTCATAGTTTTCTTTTCTAAAATTAAAACCTTAGCTTTAGTCATTACTTTTGGGGTTTTCAAAAGCAATTCAAATGAGACCATGTTGTGGTCTGAGTTTGCTAGTGGTTCTCTGACCTCTGTTTTAGTTATTCTGTCTTCGTTATTTGAAAAGACTAAATCAAGGCATGCCTCCCCTCTAGTCGGTGCCTTGACAAATTGTGTTAGGAAGCAGTCATTTGTCATTTCCACCATTTCAATTTCATCTGTCGTGCTCCCCACCTGGTTTTCCCATTTTATATGGGGGAAGTTGAAATCCCCCATTAGTATGGCTTCTCCTTTGCTACATGCATTTCTAATGTCATTGTATAACAGATTATTTTGCACACTGTCTGAGTCTGGCGGTCTATAGCATGCTCCTATTATTATGCCATCTTAATTTTTGTCTGTTATTCTGACCCATATTGATTCGGCTTTATTTTCTTTGTCCAGATTTAACACCTGGGCTTCAAGACTGTTTCATATGTATAGTGCTACCCCTCCTCCTCTTCTGTCCTGTCTTCCTATACAGTATATACCCACAAATATCATGTTCGTCCCCATCACTCTCAAACAACCAGGTTTCTGTAACAAATATCACATCATATTTATTTGGTAGTGCAGTAGCTTCAAGTTCTAAAATTTTTTTTCTGATACTTCTAGCATTTAGATAAATACATTTAATGGTTGTCTTACCTGAGTTATTGTCCTTGTTTTGATGCGGTCTCCCTTCTGTTTTTTTGTTGATTTCTCCCCCCTTCCTTTCTAGTTTAAATGCTTCTGAACCTGCTCGAGGATCTTTTCTCCAAGTAGACTGGTTCCCTTTTTTTTTAAGTGCAGTCCGTACCGTCTATACAGATAGTCCTTGTTGTAGAATGTGGTCCAATGATCAAAATAGATGAAGCCTTCCCATGTGCACCATGTCCTCAGCCATGCGTTTAGATTAATTATTTGCAGCTGTCCATATGGTCCTTTGCAAGGTGTCAGTAGTATACCAGAAAATACCACAGTTCTGGTCTTGTCTTTCAATTTCCTTCCTAGCTCTCTGAATTTGTTTTGCAGGGATTTTGGTCTGTCTCTTCCAATGTTGTTTGTACCAATGTGGACGACTACTACTGGGTCATCACCTGTTCGTTCTAGGAGCCTGTCCACACTCTCAGTGATGTGCTTGACAGAGGCTCCAGGAAGACAGCACACTGTTGTAGTAAGGGGGTCCAAACTATGAATTGAACTTGCTGTGTTTCTCAATATGGAGTCCCCAACAATCATGACCTTCCTTCTTTTTGCTGTCTGGCCAGCACTGTCAATAGGGTCCTAGATGTTGTTCCTTTCGTTCTCTTCTTGTTGGTTTTGTTCATCAAAATTTTAAACTGACTCAAATTTGTTGGTTGTTTTGATTTCTGGTGGTTGTGTTTGACAAAGTTTCTATTTTTCCCTGCTTCTGCCTACCTGAACCCAACTATTCTGACCTTCTATTTCCCTGGTGGCTTTCAGTCTGTTAGGGGTCGTACAGACTTCCATGAATTGTGGGTGTGCCAGTTCCTCAAGATCCTGTTGCTGTCTCATTTCTTCCAGCTTAATTTCTAGCATACTTACTAGTTTATGCAAGTTCTGGATCGCGCAGCACTTTATGCACACTTGGTTTAGCTCTGCTGGGTTTTCTCGGATTTCCCACATCATGCAGGTGTCACAGATTACTGGCTTGAAGACCATATTTATATCAGAAATACAATTCTTGATTTCAAAATAAAAGGTACTATTTTTGATATCAACAATTCTATTTTTGATATCCAGAATTGTGTTTCCAATATCAACAATTTTATTTTTTATATTAAAAAGTAACATTGAGAATTGTTGATATGAAAAATAGAATTGCTGATATCAGCAATACATTACTGATATCAGTATTAAAATTTCTGACATCAGCAATTGAGGGTTAAATGTTAAAACTGCTTGCCATAGGAAGCAAGTTTTAAATCTGCAGTATCGTGTTGTACAAAATGTGTTTTCAGAACACAGCACATCGATAAGTCCAGGATAAATGCTAAAATATTTAAAGATTGTAAAGCCTTTGGTATCACTTTAAGCAGACAACTACAATAGTGAGCTCCTTCCTGGGTCTAATATTGTCACCGTTTTCTTCTGCTCCAGGATCTCTCTCATAACTTTACCATTCTGTTAAACCATGCTGATTAAGCAATAAGGCAGCTGTGTGCTGTAGTGTAATTACCACAGTACTAGATGTGGTGTGTGTGTGTGTGTGTGTGTGTGTGTGTATGTATATATATATATATATATATATATATATATATATATATATATATATATATATATACACACACACACACACACACACACACACACACACACACACACACACACTAATGCTGGGACAACTATCTGAATATTCGAACAAGTATTTTTTGCTATGTATTCAGATACAAAATCAGTTCGTATTCGCTAGAAATGACAAAAATACCTTGCACTTATTTACAGTCTCAACAGAATTTGCGTGACAGTTAAAAAAAAAAATAAAAATAAAGTTTGCTGACATAACAAGGTTCAACAGTTGAGTTTTGAGCAAAATATGGGAGAATAGCTATAGCTATAATGTTATCATGATCCAAGTAACGTCTTCCTTGTTTTATCAGTACGAATAATAGACGAAATACAATCTTGACTTGCATTCATTTATTTATCCGTTTTATTTTTATAACACTTATAACTGCCTTGTGTACTGTAGATTACGGATATGGTTGCATTCTTGTAGAACTTTAAGGTTAAAAACAAAATACATTTCGACAAGGAATTGCTTTAGAGACCTAGGAGTTTTTGTTGACTCAGAAATGTCTTCATCTAGACAATGTGGGGAAGCTATAAAAAAGGCTAACAAGATGCTCGGATACATTGTGATAAGTGTTGAATTTAAATCAAGGGAAGTAATGTTAAAACTGTACAATGCACTAGTAAGACCTCATCTTGAATATTGTGTTCACTTCTGGTCACCTCGCTATAAAAAAGATATTGCTGCTCTAGAAAGAGTGCAAAGAAGAGCGACCAGAATTATTCCGGGCTTAAAAGGCATGTCATATGCAGACAGGCTAAAAGAATTGAATCTGTTCAGTCTTGAACAAAGAAGACTACGTGGCGACCTAATTCAAGCATTCAAAATTCTAAAAGGTATTGACAGTGTCGACCCAAGGGACTTTTTCAGCCTGAAAAAAGAAACAAGGACCAGGGGTCACAAATGGAGTTTAGACAAAGGGGCATTCAGAACAGAAAATAGGAGACACTTTTTTACACAGAGAATTGTGAGGGTCTGGAATCAACTCCCCAGTAATGTTGTTGAAGCTGACACCCTGGGATCCTTCAAGAAGCTGCTTGATGAGATTTTGGGATCAATAAGCTACTAACAACCAAACGAGCAAGATGGGCCGAATGGCCTCCTCTCGTTTGTAAACTTTCTTATGTTCTTATGTTCTTAGTTCTTAGTTCCATTACTTATTTAAGCACGAGGTGGTTTCAGTAAATACTTTCTGATTTAAATATAGGCCTACTATGTGATAGTTTGGGATAGTCAGTCTATTTAAAACAGTAGGTAGGTGTTTATTTATTTTATTATTTTTGTTTAGTGACTTTGTTACATGGAATGAAATAAACGAGAACCAAAATGATGAGTTTATTTTTTCCTGTCACTTTACAACACCATTTCAATTTGTTTTATTTGTTGTGTTAAAATTCCATTCTTCAGCTACAAAAAGGCACAGGTTAAACGTGCCTATGGCCACTGTTTACTGTGAAGAAATGGCAATGGCAAGGAATGAAAAAAGGAATAAATAAATAAAAAGTAGTGTCAACTTTATGTACTATTTATTTCGGAAATAAACAAATTAACGTTTAACTTTAACTGCTATTTGGCATACTTTGTTTTGTTGTTAATTCACTGGGGTAAAATAAGTCCTACACAATTTATTCTTTACTCCATGGATACTTTTCTATTTTAATGTGTTACGTATTGTAAGGTCTTGCTGTGAAATAAAAGGCACACACACATAAGGCCACGCCCCCTGCCCCTACTGCTATGCTGTCTCTGCGTGCATACAGAGCCATATAATGGTTTTTATTACTTTTTGAAAAACGAATGAATATTCAAATTATGAGCGAATATCCTAACATGAAAATCCCATGTTCGTCCTAGAACTAATAACAGCAACCAGATTAAAGTACATTCATTTAAAACCATTTATTATCTTCACTTAAAATGTATTTAAAAAGAAAGGATAAAAGAAAGAAAACAATACTTTTTTTCTTACAGTAAATTAAAAAATATTGTTTTGTTATTTAAAATGTTTGTTAGAATAATACCGACTCTATGTAAATCCTTATACTTTTTTAGTGGTGACAATGTCGTCCAACCAGTGAACAGTTATCTCACAAAGACACAGATTTAATCTCAGCCAAGCTTTGTTTAAGCTATTTCATGACTGAAACCCTTACCACGGTACAGATCTGAGGGTTAGGGATTGAAACCCTTACCACAGTACAGATCTGAGGCTTGCTTCTCTTGGCCTGGTCGATGATGTTCACTCCGTTATAGTAAAGGGTTATGGTTAGGGTTAGGGTAGGGGCTGAAACCCTTACCACGGTACAGATCTGAGGGTTAGGGTTAGGGATTGAAACCCTTACCACGGTACAGATCTGAGGCTTACGTCTCTTGGCCTGGTCGATGATGTTCACACCTTTGTAGTAAAGGGTTGGGGTTAGGGTTATGGATTTAAACCCTTACCACGGTATAAATCTGAGGCTTGCGTCTCTTGGCCTGGTCGATGATGTTCACTCCATTATGTAAAGGGTTAGGGTTAGGGGTAGGGGCTGAAACCCTTACCACGGTACAGATCTGAGGGTAAGGGTTAGGGTTAGGGATTGAAACCCTTACCACGGTATAGATCTGAGGCTTGCGTCTCTTGGCCTGGTCGATGATGTTCAGTCCATTGTAGTAAAGGGTTATGGTTAGGATTAGGGTTAGGGTTAGGGATTGAAACTCTTACCACGGTACAGATCTGAGTGATAGGGTTAGGGATTGAAACCCTTACCACGGTATAGATCTGAGGCTTGCGTCTCTTAGCCAGATCGATGATGTTCACTCCGTTATAGTAAAGGTTTTCAATGCAGCCGTGGAAATTCTTCCTCAGGAAAGTCCCTGGTTTGCCTGGAAGTGGGATACCACCGAAGCTGAGCTGTAAAATACAATAAAAAAATATGAATAAAAACAACACCACAGATCATCTAGTTTGATTCAAGCTTGTCTTTGTCTTCAGACTCCCATGTGTATTCTGAACAAAATATTGATGTCAATTTACAGTGAACAAAAATATAAAAGCAACATGTAAAATGTTGGTCCCATGTTTCATGAGCTGAAATAAAAGATCCCAGAAATTTTCCATATGCACAAAAAGCTTATTTCTCTCAAATTTTGTGCACAAATTTGTTTACATCCCTGTTAGTGAGCATTTTTCCTTTGCCAAGATAATCCATCCATCTGACAGGTGTGGCATATCAAGAAGCTGATTAAACAGCATGATCATTACACAGGTGCACCTTGTGCTGGGGACAATAAAAGGGCACTCTAAAATGTGCAGTTTTGTCACACAACACAATGCCACATATGTCTCAAGTTTTGAGGGAGCATGCAATTGTTATGCTGACTGCAGGAATGTCCACCAGAGCTGTTGCCAGAGAATTGAATGTTCATTTCTCTACCATAAGCTGCCTCCAATGTCGTTTTAGAGAATTTGGCAGTACGTCCAACTGGCCTCACAACCGCAGACCATGTGTAACCACGCCAGCCCAGGACGTCCACATCCAGCTTCTTCACCTGTGGGATCGTCTGAGACCAGCTACTTGGACAGCTGATGAACTGTGGGTTTGCACAACCGAAGAATTTCTGCAAACTGTCAGAAACCGTTTAAGGGAAGCTCAACTGCGTGCTTGTCATCCTCACCAGGGTCTTGACCTGACTGCAGTTTGGCGTCATAACTGACTTCAGTGGGCAAATGCTCACCTTGGCTGTTGGCACACTGGAGAAGTGTGCTCTTCATGGATGAATCCTGGTTTCAACTGTACCAGGCAGATGGCAGACAGCATGTATGGCATCGTGTGGGCGAGCGGTTTGCTGATGTCAACGTGAACAGAGTGCCCCATGGTGACAGTGGGGTTATGGTATGGGCAGGCATAAGCTACGGACAACAAACACAATTGCATTTTATCGATGGCAATTTGAATGTACAGAGATACCGTTATGAGATCCTGAGGCCCATTGTTGTGCCATTCATCCACTGCCATCACCTCATGTTTCAGCATGATAATGCACGGCCCCATGTTGCAAGGATATGTACACAGTTCCTGGAAGCTGAAAATGTCCCAGTTCTTCCATGGCCTGCATACTCACCAGACATGTCACTCATTAAGCATGTTTGGGATGCTCTGGATCGACGTGTACGACAGCATGTTCCAATTCCTGCCAATATCCAGCAACTTCGCACAGCCATTGAAGAGGAGTGGGACAACATTCCACAGGCCACAATCAACAGCCTGATCAACTCGATGCGAAGGAGATGTGTCGCGCTGCATGTGGCAAATGGTGGTCACACCAGATACTGACTGGTTTTCTGATCCACGCCCCTACTTTTTTTTTTTTTTTTTTTTAAGGTATCTGTGACCAACAGATGCATATCTGTAGTCCAAGTCATGTGAAATCCATAGATTAGGGCCTAATGAATTTATTTTAATTGACTGATATCCTTATATGAACTGTAACTCAGTAAAATCTTTGAAATTGTTGCATGTTGCATTTATATTTTTGTTCAAGGTATATACATTTGATAAGGGAAAAAATGGCTACATTCAAGGAATTGTTCTCAATTTTACCAGGGACACTTGTGTTTTAAGGGGTTCCTATAAAAATGTGCAATACCATAGTAAAATCTAGTAAAGCATAATGAAATTAAATATACAATACCTTTTTGTCACATTATCATACGGTCAGCAGTCATTCATTTGGCATAAATGTAATCAACGTAATGTAGTCAGTGAAATGTACTTATTCATTAAAACTGTAGTGCCAGAAAGCAAAGTTATGAAGCCTGTTTATTTTGCCAGTATTTTTGTGATTACAATTACAGCCCCCCAACCCATACCCAGGTGCCACGAGAGAAGAGTTTGCTACCCCACCATCACCATCCAAAAAAGCACATTATTATGTTGCTGACAGAAGGTAAATGGCTGGTGCCAAAAGTATCCTCCCGTGCACAACTTGCCACATCTCACTGTGTTCTCTACCAGGTAGACACATCATTGTGTAATATTTAGGTCAATAAGTGTCACACTTAAGAAATCTAATTGGTAGGATAGGGATTCTTTTGAATACACTACAAAGTAATGACTCTCAGGTGATGTGTTCTTCGGTGTGAGCCTAGTGTCTGTAATATCCAGGGGATTTGGTTTAGTTTCAGTCTGCATTTGAATTGTTAAGGTACATAAATACTAAAACAAGTGAATCATATCAAGACAAAACACTTATCTTGCATTATAGTATATCAGACAATAAGACCATTACTTAAATGTCTAAAGTATTCAAAAATAAGATATGTTCTGTTTTTGGGAACAGCGCTTGCTCCATTTCCATCACTATTTCAGGTTGAACTTCAGGTTTGTGTCTGTGGCTGGAGCAAAGTGGCAACAGTTAGGGGTTTGAAGATTCATCAAGGGAGAATGAAATGCTTGAGGGAGAAGGGACAAGGGCCTTTCATTTATCAGTACTTTTACAAAGTCAGTCATGTCAGTAGAATGAAATCCAGTGGCAAGAAGCAAACCACAGTTCACAGGATATCAGCACCCCTGTCAGTTTAGAGGAGGACGTGCATAAAAACAACTTGTGATAAAACTAATGATCCTTGTGATCCCGGTTAGATGAACCAGCGTAAGGCTGCATCCACACTGGACAGAGCGACACGAGCGAAGTCGCCGAATGTCAATCCACATCAGATCCAACTTGGAAACGATCCAAAAAACTGGAAATAAATACATGACCCTTCCCATGCGTTCCTATTGGACATGCTAGAGATGGGCTGTCCCGTTACAAAACAGGACTTTTGATAAAAGGTTACCACCCTGACCTCTGTTGTAAAATAAAGGTTGGATTTGTAAAATCTACAGATCACAGTTATTAAACATCATTATATATACAAGTTTTATTGTTATCATTATTATTAGTAGTAATTGTACAGTTGTAGTCGTCTAATTTTTTTTTTTTTTTTTTTTTGGTAACAGTAGTCCTATTTAAATGCCTAATAGGCCATTGTCACCTCCAGCCATCAATGTGACGACTGGAGAAAAAAATTCTAATTAGCATCCAAAAGAGGATGCTAAATAAATAGGCATTTAACTAAATTAATGAAAACCAGTGAAAAATGGACAGTAAATTAATTTTGCAAAACCAAAGGTGAGGTGGTAAAAAGCATGCCCCCTAGAGCCCACTGCTCGACAAAAGCGTGGTACCAGTAGTCCTATTTAAAAGCCCATGATAGGACTGTTCAATGTGGAAGACTACTCCAGTCGTCAAATTACGGCTGGAGAAAAGAATTCTCATTAGGAATGGGCTTTTTCAAAAGGAATGGGCTTCTAACTAATTTAAAGAAAACCGGTCAAAAAAGGACTGCAAATTAAATTAACAAAACCAAAGGGGAGGTGGTGCAGAGCATGCCCCCTAGAGCCCACTGGTCGACAAAGGCATGGTACCAGTAGTAGTCCTATTTAAAAGCCCATTAAATGGGACCGTCCAATATATAGGACATCTCCAGCCGTCATCATTCAAAAGGCATGTGGGAGACTCCCCAAACATATGGAAGAAGGTACTCTGGTCAGATGAGACTAAAATTTAGCTTTTTGTCCATCAAGGAAAACGCTATGTCTGGCGCAAACCCAACACCTCTCATCACCCCGAGAACACCATCCCCACAGTGAAGCATGGTGGTGGCAGCATCATGCTGTAGGGATGTTTTTCATTGGCAGGGACTGGGAAACTGGTCAGAATTGAAGGAATGATGGATGGCGCTAAATACAGGGAAATTATTGAGGGAAGCCTGTTTCAGTCTTCCAGAGATTTGAGTCTGGGACGGAGGTTCGCCTTCCAGCAGGACAATGACCCTAAGTATACTGCTAAAGCAACACTCGAGTGGTTTAAGTGTAAACATTTAAATGTCTTGGAATGGCCTAGTCAAAACCCAGACCTCAATCCAATTGAGAATCTGTGGTATGATTGCTGTACACCAGTGGAACCCATCCAACTTGAAGGAGCTGGAGCAGTTTTGCCTTGAAGAATGGACAAAAATCCCAGTGGCTAGATGTGCCAAGCTTATAGATACATACCCCAAGAGACTTGCAGCTGTAATTGCTGCAAAAGGTGGCTCTACAAAGTATTGACTTTGGGGGGGGTGAATACTTATGCACGCTCAAGTTTTCAGTTTTTTTGTCTTATTTCTTGTTTGTTTCACAATAAAAAATATTTTGCATCTTCAAAGTGGTAGGCATGTTGTGTAAATCAAATGATACAAACCCCCAAAAAATCCATTTTAATTCCAGGTTGTAAGGCAACAAAATAGGAAAAATGCCAAGGGGGGTCAATACTTTCGCAAGCCACTGTATATATATATATATATATATATATATATATATATATATATATATATATATATATATATATATATACTATAATAACACAGTGCCTTGCAAAAGTATTCAGACCCCTGACCAATTCTCTCATATTACCGAGTTACAAATGGTACATTGAAATTTCGTTCTGTTTGATATTTTATTTTTAAACACTGAAACTCAGAATCAATTATTGTAAGGTCACATTGGTTTTATGTTGGGAAATATTTTTAAGAAAAATAAGAAAACTGAAATATCTTACTTGCATAAGTATTCAACCCCTGTGCTGTGGAAGCTCCCAGTTTGCATTGATGAAAGAAATTGCCCTAAGGAGGACACAATTTCCTTACCATTGACCTCCACCTGTGAACCATTAAAGTTCCTGTCACATTTTCTGGATAAAAACCCCACTGTTGAAGGATCATTGCTAAGGCTGTGAATCTGAAGGAAAATGAAGACCAAAGAGCATTCTACAGAAGTTAGAGATAAAGTAATACAAATGCATACATTAGAGAAAGGGTACAAAGTAGTATCCAAGTGTTTAGATATCCCAGTGAGCACAGTTGGATCAATAATCAGGAAGTGGAAGCTGCATCACACCACCCAGGCACTGCCAAGGAAAGGCTGTCCCTCAAAACTCAGTGCTCAAACAAGAAGGAGACTTGTGAGAAAAGCCACAGAGAGGCCAACAATCACTTTGAAGGAGCTACAGAGTTCAGTGGCTGGGAGTGGAGTAATAGTGCACCAGTCAACCATATCAAGAGCTCTGCATAACACTGGCCTGTATCGGAGGGTGGCAAGAAAGAAGCTGTTACTCAAAAAGTACCATCTGAAGGCACGTCTGGAGTTTGCCAGAAAGCATGAGAGTGACCCAGCAGCAATGTGGGAAAAGGTTTTGTGGTCAGATGAGACCAAGATAGAGCTTTTTGGCCAAAATTCAAAGCGCTATGTGTGGCGCAAACCTAACACTGCCCATGCCTCAAGACAAACCATCCCTACAGTGAATCATGCTGTGGGGATGCTTCTCATCAGCAGGGACTGGGCAGCTTGCTAAAATTGAAGGAAGAATGGATGGAGCAAAATACAGGAAAATACTGAAAGTGAATCTTATTCAGTCTGCTAAAAAACTGAATCTTCGGAGGAAATTCACCTTTCAGCAGGACAATGATCCCAAGCACAAGGCCAAAGCAACATTGGAGTGGCTCAAGAACAAAAAGGCGAATGTCCTACAGTGGCCCAGTCAAAGTCCTGATCTCAATCCCATTGATAATCTGTGGCACTATTTGAAAATTGCAGTCTACAAGCATCGTCCAACCAACCTGAACAACCTGGAGCAAATCTGCCAAGAAGAATGTGCCAAAATCACTCCGACACTGTGCGCAAAGTTGGTACATACTTACCGCGAAAAGACTTAAAGTTGTTATTGCAGCGAAAGGTGGCTTTACCAAATATTAATGTGTGGGGGTTGAATACTTATGCAAGCAAGATATTTCGGTTTTTTATTTTTCTTAAAAATATTTCCCAACATAAAACCAATGTCATCTTACAATAATTGATTTTGAGTTTAAGTGTTTTAAAATAAAATATCAAACAGAATGAAATTTCAGTGTACCATTTGTAATTCAGTAATATGAGAGAATTAGTCAAGGGTCTGAATACTTTTGCAAGACACTGTATATATATATATATATATATATATATATATATATATATATATATATATATATATATATATATATATATATATATATAACTTGATTACTTTTGCAATGTTTAATCTAGGAAAAACCAATAATTGAATTATAAAACTCACGTTTTATTATTATATTTTGGATTATTCAACTATTTCGTATTTTGAGTGGAACATAATAAAAAAATAATAATTAAACATTAGTATAATCATCATGACGACCTTGGGTATTAATTGAAATTTAATTTGGGTATCAATAATAGTAAAACTGCTGCACCCCATGATTAAAAACCCGCACACATTGCTTGTATTCCCACTGTTTTGAGTGAAGATTGACATGTCAAAGTAAAGTCCAACACGTTTGTTTTTTCATTTAATTTCAGTTGTGCAACAAAATATAATCGTATCGTCTATTTAGACTTTCACTACAGCGAGCGTAGTGACGACGACCACACCTATGAAGGGTAACTGACGTCACCGTTCTCTCTTTTCTAGGAGTTACGTGTGTCGGACCCAAATTACCGGTTTCGAAGACTCTTTTGTTAGCCCTGACATTGGTTGCCTAGACAAAACGTAACCTTGCCAACCACCTTGTCAGTTTTTTCTTCACCTATGGAACCCTCTGGGGGACATAACTTCACTCTCCAAACCTCACTGTTTTTTCAGTTGGAGATACCACCTATGTTTTGACAAGGACGTTCAGAACGAACGTCGTTTCTCTAAATCCGAAAACCTAGTTCCGCCTCCGTCACTCTTCGGCACCTCTCTCGTTTTTTTTCCTACTTGGGTTAGATAAGGCCATGATAAATCTAACGTTTCTCAGTATTTCACTAAGCGAGTTGTTACGTGTCTCGTCTATTAAGTTAATTAGCTCGTGACGCTTTTTAGTCAAAAAGGGGTTAGACAAGTCACCGAAGCAATTCGAATCACACCCTATGTGTCTAAGTTTTTCCCGTGGAGAGATCTCATAGGAAGTCTCGTAGGATGGATAAGTATGTGTTTTCTCCTGACAGAGCAATCTCGTTTCAACGATACCTGTAGGCACACATTAAAAGCAACTAAGCACAAGGAGTTCCTTGGAGTGTACAATGGCCAAAGGCAGGAGCTATGAAATCCTTCAGACATCCCACCTATCAATCCATGAGAATACCAAATGGAGGACTGTGCACCTAAGTGGAAAGAAATAGAGCAAGCGTGAAACAGAAAACAAGAGATGTGGGACACAGTATACAATTCTACAGTAGAGTGTAACCGAGGTAAAGGAACAATTTGTACCTTTCGTTCTAAAAGAAGTGAACACACCGAGGTTACTCCTGAAGCAATGGATGAACAAGGAACTGCTTCATTGGTGGAACAGTATGAAAAGCTGGGAAGCCAGGATTCCCATTTGGCTTGATACACATCAGTGTGATCTGACAGCAGAGGTTCAAGCAGCTGAAAAGGAGAAGGAAGGAGTCCATGTACTATTCCTGGATTTATCTAGCATACGGTTCAGTAGGACATTGAAGCTTAGTTGGGAAGCATTTGATTTTTTGTACTGAGGAAGCAATGGAGAAAAGCTACTTAGAACAAAGCAATCAGAAGGAGGAGAACTTGCAATTTAGTTTTTTTTTTCAACTGGCCATGTAAATGAAATGCAATCTAAGTAGACACTTTAGAGCCCAGCGTCAAGACCATTAACGTAAGAGGACTAGGCTTAACTGGAGCTATAAGAGCTCAAATAAACAAGACACGCTTTCAACTGGCTTTTACTGTGGCAATGTGTTAATTATTAGGGTGTCAGAGCTTGGAGTTTCGATACGACTGCCACTAATACCTGACAGCCTGAGGATGCACTAGTTGATTGTGGGCAAACTATTGTCAATAAACACTGAATTATTCACCAGGGAGAAAAATGGCACATTAAAAGCAACTATAGTTTGAGCTGGAGAGATATCTGGAGGTAACACATACAGATTAAAAAAGGCAGGAGCCTATGTCAATTCCTTCAGACATCAAACCTATCAATGTTATTAGAATAATCAAAGTCCTAATACTAGATAAAGATAACCTGATTAAACAAAGTAGAGCAAGCTGTGAAAAAAGCTTTAGATTCAGTAACTGGTGGCAGGGCCTTGAGCAGCAATGACTTCAACTAAGTGTTTCTTGTAACTGTTGGTCAGTCTCTCACATCGGTTTTGAGGAATTTTGGCCCATTCCTCCTTAAAGAACTGCTTTAACTCAGTGATATTTGAGGGCTTCCTTGCATGGACAGCTCGCTTCATGTCCTGCCACAACATTTCGATGGGGTTTAGGTCCAGACTTTGACTAGGCCATTCTAAAATGCGGAATTTCTTCTTCCACAGCCATTATTTTGTAGATCTGCTTGTAGGTTTAGGATCATTGTCTTGCAGCATGACCCACGCAGTTTGAACACAGTGTTTGGTTTTCGCCAAACATAACATTTCTCATTGAGGCCAAAAATGTCTACCTTTGACTCGTCTGTCCAGAGAATATTGTTCATGAAGTCTGTGGATCATCTATGTGCTCTTTGGGTGAACTTCAGACTGGCAGCAATGTTCTTTTTAGATAGCAGTGGTTTCCTCCTGGCTATCATCATTCTTTTTCTGATAGTTGAGTCATGAACACTCACATTAGTCAAGGTGAGAGTGGCCTACTGATCCTTGGATATTACTATGGGTTTTTTTGTGACTTCCTTGATGATTTTTCAGTTTGTTCTTGGAGAGATTTTGATAGGACGACCACTCTTGGGTAGAATGACTGTGGTCTTGAACTTTCTCCATTTGTAGACTATCTGTCTGACTGTGGATTGATGGAGCCCCAAATCCTTAAAAATGGTTTTGTAACCCTTTCTAGACAGATGGGCATCAATAACTGTTTTTCTGAGGTCCTCAGAGATTTCTTTTGATCATGGCATGACGTGTTTCCACACACCTGTATGGTGAAGACCAAACTCACAAAGTCTCTGATCTTTATATAGGGTGGGACCTCTCAAACCTCTGAAGAGCTACCTAATTATTTAAACACCTGATTCTAATTATCCCCTTAATTGAGCTGATAAAACCAGGGGTTCACTTACTTTTTTACATACCCTGAATTCTAGTTACTCATTGTTTGTCTAATTCATACATCATGTTGTTTCAAAATACATGGAATTGGTTAATATAAACCTTATTTGATATTTAAGAAAAGGTTTTGATTCAAGAAGGCTATCATGGTAAAACTAAGGAATTTCCATAATATCATTGGAGTTCACAAACTTTTTCTGGGCACTACATAAATGGTGAGGCAATACCAACAGTGTCTGAGAAACCTGTGAAAAGTATTGGGAGATGGTATGATGGGGACCTAAATTATACAGTTTGTGTGGGAGAAGTGAGGCAACAAGTAGTGTAAGGGTTGAAGATCATCGCTTTACCGGGCAACCTGAAACTGTGGTGCTTTTAGTTTGGTCTACTGCTAAGACTTCTGTGGCCACTCACTGTGTATCAGGTTTCCTTGACAACAGTAGAGAAGCTGATAAATCAGGAAATGGTTAGGAGTTCCACACTGCCTCAGCAGAGTGAGACTGTATGGTAAAGGAATACTGCAGCTGCCAGTCTCAGCTCTAACTAAGGAGTTGAAGTGTGCCAAGGTTCGATTGGAAATGACACTGACAGAGTCACATGACAAATGTGTGAGGGAGGCAGAACCTGTGTTGAAAATTGAAATAAAGTGGGCAGCAAAGGAAGCTATAGAAGATGCATGGCTGCCCTTCGTATAAGTGATATCATGGGGCAAATACAGCATGGAAGAGAAGGCCTTGGTTTCAGTTCGGTTCCTCCTACATGGCACAAAGCAACCCTAGCTCAACACAGGAAACTGGTAGTCAAAGAGGTGCAAAAGCAGGAGAAGAGGATGAGGTGCATAAAGGCAGTTTGCCAAAGGCCAAACAGGGAGAATGGACGAGATGGAACAGCGTGGAACAACACAAGATTGGCTGGCGAGATCAGCACCAGGTAGAAGTATGTCTACAGCATCAGATGGAAGGAAACGCAGATGGATCACATTAGCTTACAGTAAAAGAAAATATGTCTTAGTTGGTACTTATCTTGGTGACAGCTGAGTCCAATATCAGCATGATGTTTTAACATCTACTCTCATGTAATGGAAATCAAAGCTTTTAAAATGTCATTACACATATCTGACATTTTTGAATGAAATGCAAGTGCCTTAAGTTGTTAGATATTGTTGTAACTCAATCCATCCTTGACAAGGAAATAGTGATAAAGCAATGTGAGAACTATTGTTACATTATATTAAACATTTTAAAAGAGTTTCCAAATGAGAACATGACTAATACTTGGGTTAAGGGTGGATACACAAATGTAACTCTAAATTGTCATAAAAAATGAGGTATCGGTTTAAGTTGCATGGGTAAATATACCAATAACAAAAGACAGATGTTGAACAAACAGCAATCCTCAGCACTTGTTAAATGCACCTCGTAATCAATATCCAGCGAGTCGCAGTCCCCCTTGGTGTGGAAGTGCTGCGTGTGCTTATCTACGGTGAAGTTCAGCTGTTTGTTAAAACGCTCGATCAGGACAGAGTGCCAATGCTGGTCATCCAGGAGACTGCCCAGGGACACTGACACATGGCTGCTGCTGCTGGATCGGAGTTTAGCATCATCTGCAAGGGGAAGTGTCACACATTAGGGATCAGTTCAATTCATGAATATAAACACTTTGCAAATAGGCAAATAACAACAACAAGCTTTCAAGTTTGGCAACACAAGGAAAGATAATCATCAAGCACTCTTGATGGACAGTAAAAACAGTTTCTGTTTGATTCCCAAATGTTCTTAACTCTTCTCCAATTAGAGAGCAGGTTGTCTGCTCAATCCTGCTTTTTAACCCAGCAAACTGAATGATTATCATAGTGATGCTCACTAACCCAGATTGATGTGCAGGGCGAGTTTGCCATGGTGCAGCTCTAGGGTGATGTAGTCTCCTCTCTGCCCTTCTCCATGCACCAGAACTCCATCGCTCTGCATGCTTTTAAACTTCAGGGAGATGACATCTTTCAATGTACTCATGGATTTCTGGTTGAACCGGTACAGCAGGGAGCTCCTGCCATTAAAGTCTGCCACGTCTGATTCTGAGAAACACAGAGGAATGTATATAATGGAACACAATTTTTACATCGTTTCACAATGGTGTTTTCATGGTTCAACCTTCAAATAATACAATGGACACCACCAAATAATACTATAGCTATATAGTATATAGTATGCTATATAATGGATTTAGCATAGCTACAAATGTATTTTGACTAGAAAGCAAATAATCTTTAAATGTGGCATTGTCTGAAGTTGAGTGAAGGTTAAGGAAGGCCTCCCCAGCACTCAATTTAAGTGATACCAGCTACTCACTTGAGGGTCAGTGAGGTCTTAAGAAGATGAGGGTTATTTTGCACTTACACACAACACCACTATTATTAAGCCCTAGCTTATACATTGAATTGATTTTTTAAAACCATCAGTGACAGGATGACAAATGGTGATGTCAGGCCAGATGCAGGAACAAAAACAAAACAGCTAACTGCAGTGAAAAACCGCTTGCATCACCATTTATTAAACAACAAAAAATAAATAAAATATTTAAACAAACAAACACTGCTCACAGAGCACAAAAATAAAAGGTTTGAACAAAAATAAATCTCGAACACAAAACACAGGTCCGGCTGGGCAGTAGACTTCACGGATCCTATATATATATATTTTTAATTTTAAATTGCTCTCTCCTCTCGCTCTCCCGTTCCTCCTCTGAACACCCACCATGAATGCCGGGAACTGCATGCATTTATGCAGGCCACCTTCTGCATGAGGTTTTTAGTCATTCCTGGCAGAGGACGAGTTACTCCCTCACCTCTGCCAGAACACTCTAAATAAAAACAACACAACGCGCGCTTTGCGGCATATATATATATATATATATATATATATATATATATATATATATATATATATATATATATATATATATATATCCATAAATAAAATACCCACAGCTTTCACCGTCACATGCATATACATAAATAAATCATAATACAAACAAACACAAAATACAAAATAACATGACAAGGGTGAAGGGGGGAGACTCCATTCTAAAAATAAATAAACAAATACATGTACAGGACTCCTCGCTCTGTTACACCATCCTATAAATGCTATACCATCAGCTTCACTGGGGCTGGTATTCAAAGCTGTCAGATAGCTGGGCTGCTCTGAGACACTCACTGTACACACAGCCATAGGCTTCCACCCTCATCCCAATCCGACCACTACGATTCCAGTCCAGAGGCACAAAGCGCAGAAATCGTGTCCTGATGGAGTGCTGGAGCTTTTGATGCACGACAACGTCCGCATTGCTGTTCCCTGGAAAAGCCTGTTGAGAGAGGGAAGGGGGGATTTAGGAGTAAATTCACATAAGATAGGATTTAAAAGAAGACAGTGGACAGGAAGCTGTTAAAATAAATAAACATAACTAATTTTTTTTTTTTTTTTTAATCTTGTTTGCTGTACAATTATAATCCATGTGTTTTACCCTGAAGAAACTCGAGCAGACCAGAGCGACACAATGGATTTTGAAATGATTCTGTGGTGGTAGGATGCAGCCCCTTTAAGAGTGTTGATGTATTTCAGCTCTGCCCTTTGAATGACTGTATGAAGACAGGAGGTGAGCAAGTATAGAACGCGAGAGTGCTTCAGTTGTTAAAGGCCTCGTCACATGGGCGACTTTTTGGTCGGAGGAACACATTTGTTGCCTGCGTGTTGTCTTGCATTTTGCAGTGGTCACATGAGAGGCAAACATGCAGTCGACAAGCTGGCAACGCACAGGGAACAATATAATGCAACCCAATTATAATGCACTTTTTTGTCATGAGGTGTAAACATGGTGTGAAGGAAGACTACAATATAAAAATGTACTAATTACATTAACAAATCTGTAGTTCCTTAAATAAAAAGGTGTACATTAGAAAAGTTAGT
The DNA here is from genome assembly GCF_017654505.1 of Polyodon spathula. Lineage (NCBI taxonomy): Eukaryota > Metazoa > Chordata > Actinopteri > Acipenseriformes > Polyodontidae > Polyodon > Polyodon spathula. The sequence goes on from NC_054543.1 coordinate 25,499,897, forward strand.
TAGTTAGTAAGTCTACTTATTCAATAGGCCAAACATAATGAATATATTGGTATTCAGTAACCTAAACAATCTTTTCAGTACTTTTAATGCTACGCTTTTTCCACTTTATTTACTGTAACATGAAAGATGTAATGACTGTGGGTTAACCATTCTAAACTATTTTCAACTCATTCTCATTGTCAGATCTTTTCAATCATGTTCTTACATCACAACCAATCATTGTTATACAATGCAACAATCCTCAACAATGATGCCATGGTCTACAGACATATGGGTAGAGTATTGTGGTTGAAATATTGCTTGTTATTGCTCATTCCATTGCAGCTACCATTCTAATACCATTGTCCCTTAATACAAAACCATTGCATTGCCATAATGGTGCCACTGCTTCATTGCCACTGAATACTTTTCCAAGGGATATCTCGACAAGCAGTCAGATAGATAGATAGATAGATAGATAGATAGATAGATAGATAGATAGATAAATAGCTCTTTTTATGTACACACTGTGTTATTGCTCACAGGGTCCCTAGAGGCTGCACTGCAGTGTGCTATGATTGATTGGTTTCCATGCTCAGGTTTAAATGCCATTACAGGTTATAAGATTTAGGTATAATATAATAATAATGTATTATATTATTATTATCAGTAGTTGTTTGTGAACATACTTCATCTTTCTTGCTGCAGGGCAGGTGGCCCATATAAGGGATGGAAAGACACTGACTACCAGCTAGAAAGAGGAAGAATTTAGCAACCGCAAGCTACATCCGTGACACTTTACAGAAATGTCACCGGCTTACTTAGAATAAGGTATAATTTTAGGATGCTTGCAATTTAAGTAAGTTGTTATTGTTGTATATGATTGCTCTCATCTTAATCTTCCAAGTTGTTGCTATCCGCGAATATTAAGTTAAGCTTCTGTGATTCGCTCGCAGTAACTGTAGGTTACAAGGTATATATTATGCTTACTGGCTGTGCGTAGTTAGAGCATAGCTTGGCATTCCTAAACACCTGTGTGTGTTGAGTGTGCTCTCAGGTTTGCAAACTATTAAACTTGTTTACTCAATCTCGTTTGTTCTACTGAGTCTCTGTCTTACAGGAGTTTGAGGTATAAACTTCCATGAAAAGTGGCCAGCAGGTTATGAAAATAATCAAAGTAGTGCTAAAGGAGTTGTCTTAAGACTGCAGCACAAGTGGGCAGGAAGGACCCAAGGCAATTCTAACACTTCTCATGAATTACTAAGCATGACTGTTCACAGAATCTCTCCACCAAAGTGTAAACACTGCCATTGAATCAAAACAATAACATTGAATTAAAACATGTGATATATCATAAATCAAATTAATATTATATACAGTAGCCCAGAATACAGTTGCTTTTGTAAAACTAGTAAACAAGTTTTGTTTAGGGAGTTTATTCAGATACACAGGACAAGTGTAATGCAGTTCTTACATAGATCACTGTAATAGAAATGTTGCAGACTAAAAAAACATGTAAGGCCATATAGCCCTTTGAATACAACCTTAAAGCTGGTAAGCACGGATCTGTATACACTAATTGCATGTATATAGTAAATCCTTTCTCGTGTGAAATGCCCCAGAGAAAAACTGACCCAGGATGTGTGAATAAAATATAAAAACAATGGGGATTCTGTGGACAATGTATCACTGCAATACATACAATAATACTACTGTAATGTAAATCTATATTCAAGCCCTGAGGCATTAATATGGTCTTGTGGATTTCAGTTATATAATATGGTATAAAATACAAACATAAAGAAGAAGTTGTAAATGTAAAGAAAAAACAAAAAGCATTAAAATGTAGTGGAATGTATAATTTTCAAATGCACATTCTCCAAGCTATATTTACAAAGACATGGCACAAGCAATGCAAGACACAGGGTGCCAATGAATTCAATGTGATAAGCAGATGCACATTAAAATACTAACTAAGAATCATTCATTCCAAAGAGAGACAATGTATAATAACTTTTGAAAGTCAGGTTTCACACAGGGCTTAATACAAACAGACTCAGGGCCCAAGTCAATTCATTGTTCTCTAGTTGAAGGCATTTTAGAAAAACACATTCTTGCAATAAACATAGCAATTATTATTATTATTATTATTATTATTATTATTATTATTATTATTATTATTATTATTATTATTATTTTTAAGCAAAATAGTTGTAAGGACTGCCTGAGCTGAAGGCAAGGACATTTAACATAAAGAGAAGGGCCTTACCAGATAATAAAGCCCTCTTATGAGGGTTCTATAACTATTAGAAAATGGATAGTTAAAAAAATATATACATTATTTACAGTTTTTTTCATGATTTTATGCAGCACTAGTTTTTGTTTCTAATGAATACAAACATTTTCCTCATTGTTCTATGAGTAATGCCATTTGCTCAGAATTCAATAGACACACAGGATTCATCCCAGCGGTGGATGCTTTGTGGGTCTTTCCAATTGCCAAATAATAATAAAAAGCTTTACTTACAGGGAGCTGTTCTTCTGTTCAGGTACCTTATACAGAAAAGCGAACATGGTTTGTTAACTGTTTATAAAACATGTACTGAATAAAACTGCAGCTAACATCATTTTTTTTTTTTTAATTTGGATTTGAGTGCATGTTCGTGTATTTGTGTACGGTTCAGTATTTAAGTTACCATTCGGTTCTAAAATAAAAAGTTTAGTAATTGAAAATATATAGTTATCTGCAGTATGTGTTAATCCTAATAGTGCTGTTTGTTCAGGAACTTATTCACAGTGTGAGTTCATAAAGTCAAAGCCTCCTTCTCCTGGCTTTACAGAACAGATGCGACGTACCTGTGTTGTTACTGTGATATGCAACAATAAAGTTGGTCAAAGTAATCATACTGCGTCCAGTTATTTGATTTCAACTCGTCATTCAAACCAGAAACTAGTTGCTACTGTGGTTACTATATTGCCACTGACAGCAAACACTATTCTCAATTATTTATTTTACTTTGTTTGCTATACTAAATTTAAATAGATAGACAAGACATTGAGGAAGCAGAATAGTTTACATTGAAAAACAACAACATTCAGAGGGCATTTACAAGAACAGAGATTTGTTTTTAACAAGTAGAAAAAAGGTAAAATATACAAATGCTGTATTAAATGTTTTCAAGCTGATTGATTTGGAACATTGATTAAACATACTGTAGCGTCGGGTCTCACAGACGCGTTGAATGGGACTTGTTGCTGTTGCAGCCTGGTTCCAACCAGGTCCACTCTTTCCTGCCTGCAGACCCTATATAAAGCTGCAACCTGCATGCTGATGGGGAGAGGGTGCTGAAAGAGTGACAGCAGCAAGACCTAAAGATCATTTTCGAGCTAAAGCAATGGCACTTATAAGCACTAATCCATTTTTCTAAAACAACGGCACTCATAAGCACCATTCCAATTCTGCAATAAACGGCCTTTCCAGCACCAAAGAAAACTTTATAAGTGTTTCCTTTCTTCCCACTGGAACCCATTACATACCACTGCCACACTGGTCTCAGAAACAAGTGTGATATGGAGACCTCATGAACTAGAACGCTAGAAGGACTTGCCGCTGAGAGCAGGGAATGGGCAGCCACTGGGGCGAAAGCCAAAGTAGGTAGAGGGAAACAGATTGACGTCACGTTCCTCCCCCCGCTCCGCTGTGGGATGTGCCACCTCCACGAACCAGCTTCACGCTGCTTCCCCAGAAGCTCGACCTGGAACTCTCTGAGGCTGCAGAGCCTGAACAGGACAACAACAGGCCTTGGGGACTGCCGCCGTACCAAGTCAGCATATGAGTCCACCAAACAAGGACCCTCTCTTCTGGAGATCCAAGATCACTGCAAGACCAATCAGCAACGGATGGAACTGGCAACCCAACATGGACAGAGCCTGCGGTCTGACAAAATAACACCATCACCGTCCCCAGCCACTGTATCGATGCACCGTGACCACAAACCCCCTGGCCCCAAGCTGAAGCTTCCCCGCTTCTCTGGCCAGACATCGTTGGAAGCCTTCCTGGTGTAGTTTGAGCTTGCTGCCACTGAACATAGCTGGAGCTCCACTATAAAAGTGCCTTATCTAACCCAGTCTCTTGAAGGCAGCACTGTAAAGATGCTGCTGGATTTGGATAGGAAGACGACTACCGAGTTTGGGCTTTGAAGAGGTGGTTCAGGGAGATTGAGTCCTACCTCTTGCTCAAGAACCAGCTACAGAACCCCAGACAGGCCCGTGGAGAATGCTTGGGAGTGCTGGGAGCTGGATGCGTTCTTACACAGCATAGAACCTGCAGAACTATGCTACCAAGTCTATCTGATGGGACCTGGCCCCTGAACCATGGGAAGAGATGTGATTCAGAAAGGATCTGGGACCCCGGGCCACATCATGGCTGACTGACGCATGTTGGAGGACCAGATTGAGATGTGACCAGGAAACGAGAACGGGTCCGCATAGATAGGAAGACGTGGACCTCACTTGCCAATTTCCCAAACGCTACACCTGCCGCCATGGGACTCCCTGGAGAGGAAGCCTTTCTATATACATCAGTCAAGATCGAAGGCGTGTCATGTACGGCTCTCATAGACACAGGCTCCTTCATCACCATCGTCCACCCTGATGTCATCCACCAAGTCTGCTCTGATTGGAAGACCCTTGTAACCAACACCCCAGTCCAGCTCTGCACTGTGACTGGTGAGTTCACCCCAATAGAAGGAAGAGGCCATCTAGAGATTGAGCACGCAGGCTGCCATTACCATCACGAGGTATGGATAGCCTTGGTCCAAGACCCCTGTATCCTTGGTCTAGATTTCCTCCCGTGTGTAGGCTCATTGCTAGACCTGTAATACAGCCACATCGGTCAGTACCGCCTGAGGCCTGGTGAAACCCCTCTTCAAGTTCCTGTCGCCACCTCGTCTACTGCTGAAACTGTGACTGACCTGAAACTGACCCCCGGCCCTAATGACGCCGCTTGTCCCCAAGAAAAACTCAGCAGTTGAGAGCGTCCTGGAACAGAGCTGTGAAGGGTTAGACAGCAGTCAACTCAACCAGCTGCGACAACTATTAACAGAGTTTCCAGACACTTCGCCTCCCAGCCAGAACAGTCATCTGCACACTCACCTTTTGCAGCACTAGATCAATACAGGGAACACCAGACCCATTAGTCAACCGCCACGTCACCTCGCCTCACCTCGCTGGGAAGCTGCAGGCTGGATCCAGAACGAGATGCTCTGCGCTGATGTGATCTAACCCTCCAGCAGTCTTTGGGTATCCCCAGTTGTGCTGGTTAAAAAAAAAGATGTAGGGTGGAGTTTTTGCGCCGACTACTGCGCATCAACGATGTCACCAAAAAAGACTTATCCACCCTCCCTTTGTAACGCTCAAGGAAGCCCTCATCAGCGCTCCAGTCTTAGTTTCCCCTGCCTTGGATGCCCGGGAAAGGTAGGATATATATATATATATATATTATATAGATATATATATATATACTAAGTCAGGGCTCACAAAATTTTGGTAATGGTACTTACCCTTCGGGCAGTCCATTGTCGACATTTGGTTGTCCAAAAAAATGTCAAGTTGCCCATAATTGACGTATGGACGTGATTTGTACAAAGTATACTGTACTAAATATAGGTACAGTATCTCAGGGTTCATACACTTTTTCAACATCAAAATTCCATACTTTTCTAGACTTCCATTTGTTTTTCCCAGACTTTTTTTATTTAGTTTGTTTTAGTTAGTTTCTACTAGTTTTTTGATAGTTATCCACATAGGCGGGCAGTCGCAGAGCATTATAGCTTTTTGATCCACAGCAGAAGTTGCTCCTGGTTTTCTAAAAGTATTTGTCAGAATCTGGAGGTGCATATCTAGCAAGAGACAGTGCAGGTATGCAAAAGAGAAGTAAGATACAATCTAAGAAATGTCCAATATTTGAGAACTACATTGCATTACTTACAAAAAGAATATACAAAGTTGTATATTGCAAGTATACTTGGCCAAAATAGTATAGTATAATCTTACAAATAGTATACTAAAATCAGACCATTTTGGCACAAGTGTACTTGCAGTATATTACTTTTTTTGTAAGGGATGATATTGGATTCTGATCCAAACTTCTTTATACGCTCTGTTAAATGTTGAACACTAGGGGAAGTGAAAAATAACAAAAAAAGAAATAACAAACGTGCACATGTGCAAATGTCGTGTATGAAGCATATACAGTACCGTGAAAAAATATTTGCTCCCTGTCTGATTTTCTGCATTTTTGCAGATCTTTTTGTGGGTTGTAGTAATATATAGAGGGAGTCTGAGAGAAAAATTACACCAAAGTTTGGTGCTTCTTTCATTTGCTTGGTGTGCAAGGGAATCAAACATGCAATCTTCAGGGATGAAAAAGTTATTGCCCCCTAGTTAACTCAACCTAATTAAAGGGATAATTAGGGTCAGCTGTTTGAATACTTTGGTTAACAATCAGGCCTGTTTTGTTTGGGCCAGCCCTGTCCAATATAAATCTAACTAACTTTGACCCTTACCATCAGAGTGAAGTTGTTACTAAGAAGAAAATGAATGCTTGTCTCAAGTTTGCCAAAAAGCACCTGGATGATCCTCAAGAGTTCTAGAACAATATTCTATGGACAAATGAGTCAAAAGTGGAACTTTTTGGCCAACATGGCCCCGTTATGTCTGGTGAAAACCAAACACTGCATTCCACAGTAAGAACCTCATACCAACGGTCAAGCATGGTGGTGGTAGTGTTATGATTTGGGGATGCTTTGCTGCATCAGGACATGATTTGCCATCATTGAAGGAACTATGAATTCTGCTCTGTTTCAGAGAATTCTACAGAAGAATGTCAGGCCATCAGTCTGTGAGCTGAAGCTGAAGCGCAGCTGAGTCATGCAGGAAGACAATGATTCAAAACAAACAATCAAGTCTACATCAAAATGGTTGAAGAACAAGAAATTTTAAGTTTTGGGATGGCCTAGTCAAAGTCCAGACCTAAACCCATTGAGATGTTGTGGCAGGACCCGAAACGAGCAGTTTATGCTCGAAAATCCACAAATGTCATTGAGTTGAAGCAGTTCTACATGAAGGAGTGGGCCAAAAATCCTCCACGGCACTGTAAGAGACTGATCAGTAACTACAGGAAGTGTTTGGTTGCAGTTATTGCAGCTAAAGGCTGGCAAAACCAGTTACTGAGTCTAAGGGGGGGGGGCATTACTTTTTCACACGGGGGCATTGGGTGTTGCATAACTTTCTTTAATAAAGAAAATAAATATCAAAAGTTTGTGTTATTGGTTCACTCAGGGTCCCTTTTATCTAATATTAGATTTTGGTTGAAGAACTGATAACATTTAGTGTCAGAAATATGCAAAAATGCAGAAAATCAGACAGGGGCAAATACTTTTTGACGGCACTGTAAATCAAATAGTAAATATAGCACACCCTCGCTATAACAACCCTGTTTGGGTCCAAAGCCTTTTTTTTGCTATAGTTAAAAGGACAATCCAAAACTAATAATGTAAGCTGCTGGAGTAAGTAAAGGAAGTCACCTTGGATAAAGGCATTAGCAAAATTATTAATAAGTTAGTACTGTTTTATTCTTTGATTTTCTTTATTATTGTAGTATATGTCACTACTAATATGATTGTGAATAAAAGTAGAATTACAAGTACAGTATGTATTTGTGGCATGCTACACCAGTATTCTGGCTATATCCTATTCATTGAAGAACACAGTACAACCCATAAAAAAAAAAAAAAAAAAAAATCAGTGTTGCTATGCCATGCCGGTTGCATAGAGCTGACTAGCCAAGATCAGCAGCAGTTTGATTTTTTCTGTTTTAAATCAGTATTTGATCGTATAATGAAGGCCATATAATATAGCGAGGATGTAAACAGTACATCTACACTTGGCTGACGGTTTTGACCGCAGACTGTTGCTGCACTCGGTAATGCAAGCATGTTGGTGCAGTCAACTGGGTCTTCAGCTGGCTTCCACCAGTGTGACCGGTGCTCAGCTAAGCTGCCCAGACAGGACGAACATAGATCCTGTGCCAGGTGCCTAGGGACAGAACTCGTGGTCAAGGCACTGGCAGGTGAGCTGAACTGCTCTCTCTGTCGGAAGTTCTTGAGGAGAACAAAGTGACGAAGAGCAGCCCTATCTCCAGCAAAATCTCTCTCCTCAAGCCATGGGAGGAGATCGATGATCCAAGAGCCTCCACAGAGGTCATCCAGGACCTCTCCCCCCTGCTACAATGACCAGGGAACTCTTCCGCACAACTGGGTCACCCTCCACTTCTCCACCACTGGTACAGAGGTGCAGACAACTCAGGGGAGGCGAGATGGTCACCGCTAAGATGGTACCACTCGAGGGGACACTCACCAGCGGACAGGAGGTCGCCATGCAGGCGCAGATGGTCACCATCGCAGTCGCCTCGAAGGTGCCCAAGCTCGGCCGAGTGGCGCGTCGCAGAGCTGGCAGAGACTATAAGGGCTCAGCAAACTATGCTGAAGTCTCAGAGCAGGCTGCTCCCTACCACTGGGCAGCCCCAACCCCTACAGTCTCTTTCCCAGTACCCTCTGCCTAGACCACCTAGCTCAGGTGAGCTCTCCTTCACAGCATCCAGGTCGGACGTGTCCGACCCAGCCACCTCCATCACATAGGCCACAGTGGGGAGCACCCTGACGCCCTTGCCACACGTGTCCCAAAGGGAGGAGTTCCGGGCGCTAATATAGTGGGCAGCTGCAGCCATGGACGTCCCACTGCCGGCGGAACAGGAGGGAAAGGGGAACCGCTTCCTCCAGCAGAGAGGGCGAAAACAGTACGCCCTCCTTATGCAAGGACTTCCTGGATTTGGTGCGCTCCTCCTGGAGCAATCCAGGGTCTCCACCTTCAGCCTCCAGAACAGCTGAGTCTCTGCTGCACACTGCAGGAGCCCAAGAAGTGGGCCTAGGCGCATTCCCCACTATCGGGGACATGGTCAAGGTGCAGGGCTGGTGCAAGGTTCCACATTCAACAAGGGGGACAAGGACCCAACCTGCCCATCAAAGCCTTGCAGAACAACGGACAAGATGCTAAAGAAGGCATACGTGTTGGCAGTGCTGTCCGTGCAAGCAGCAAATGCCATGGCCATACAGGTACTCCACCAGAGCCAGTTGGCAGAGAGGCTGCAGGACAGAGCCATGGAGGCAGATACACGGGAGCTCCAGGTGGTGGCTAAGGCGATGACTGACTTATTAGCTGACATTTGTGGCTGACGCAAGCTAAGGTCGTAGAGACCAAGAAGGTGGCGCTGCTGAATGTCCCCATTACACCGGGGCAGACTTTTGTGGTGACCATTGATGTGAGCCTTGAGAGGTCCCACAAGGCCACGGAGGTCGCCTCAAAGTTCTCGTGCCTTCCAGCTTACAGTCAGTGCCCAAGGTAGCATGCACAGCCTGCCGGGGTAAAAGGGTCTGAACACCGCCCTCCACCCCAAACAGGCAGAGACAGAGGCAATGCCAGCTGCAGGGGACCACCGCAGGCCAGGGGTAACCAGTTCTCTGGCTGGAGACCGAGGACCTGGCTGCCACCAAACCCCTTTACAACCGGCCTGACCAACGGCAATGACCCATGGCAAGGCTGCACCCAGGACTCCTATGTGCTATCGACTATGAGACACGGATACGCTCTACAATTCCACATAGGTCCGCCACACTTCAAGGGTGTGCTCCTCACCACCATCGAACGAGCGAGGGCGATATCAGCAGGAGATCGCCAATCTTCAAAGGAAGAACGCTGTACGCTTAGTAAGTTCAAGCGATGCCCTCAGCAGCTTTTACTCCAGGTACTTCCTGGTGCCCAAAAGGGGTAGCAGTTTCAGACCAATTATGGAGCTCAGGGTCCTCAACTTGTTCCTCAAACAGAGGAAGTTCAACATGTTGAGAGCACAGTGCTTCCTCCAGTCAGTCCAACCGGGCGACTGGTTCACATTGATCGAACTGCAAGATGCCTATTTTCACGTCCCGATCCGTCCCGCGCACAGAAAATACCTGCACTTCGCCTTTCAAGGCAATGTGTATGAATTCTGCATGCTGCCATTTGGCCTCTCGCAGGCGCCTCGCACACTTGCTCCACTCATGCTGCGGGGTATTCAGATCCAAAACTATCTGGACGATTGATTGGTTTGTGTGCAGTCAAATGCACGTGCAGAGGCACACACGAAACAGGTCATAGATCATGTAGCGAAGTTAGGGCTCTCAATACATCAACAGAAGAGCAACTTCGTACCGTCTCAGTCCAGTGTATCATTCCAGTGTATCATCCTGGGGATCAAACTGAACTCTGTGAGCATGCTTGAGAGCACAGTGCTTCTGGAATGGGAGAGGAATGAGGTCAGTGGAAGGAACATTGGCAGCAAGCGCATATAAATGCGCAAGAGCTGCAAGAAGTGAGCCTGTAGTTATCACATTTTCGCCAGCAATTAGCACACAAACATGTGCTGGTCTGGACGGACAACACCACAGTGGTAGCCCACATAAATCGTCAAGGCGGCCTGCGCTCACTGGCCTTCACCACGCAGCGCAAAGACTCCTGTCCTGGACGCACAGAAACTTGTGTTCCATCAGGGCAGTTCACCTCCCCGATGTGGACAACAAGGCAGCATACCTCCTGTCCAGAGTGGTGAAGTGGTGAAAAACAGATTTGGGATAGGTTTCGACCAACACGAGTCGACCTCTTTGCCACAGCCAAGTCCACTCATTGCCACATATGGTTCTCCATGGAGAGTGACGGGGGGCCCCCTGGGAGTAGACTCCTGGCCATAGGGTCTCTTGTATGCATTTCCCCCGCTACCATTAATAACCCTGACACTAGAAAGGGGTGGAGGGTGGAGAGCACAGGTTCTGCTGGTTGCACCCAGATGGCCGAGACGCCCCTGGTTTGCTCTCCTTTCCAGTATGTTGTCAGATCAGCCGTGGCAGCTCCCGCTGCGCAAGGACCTCCTGAGCCAAGTGGAGGGGCTATTATGGCACCCGAACCCAACCCAGCTCCAACTCTGGGTCTGGCTGTTGAACGGAGCCATCTATTCAGACGAAGTTTGCCAGATGCAGTAGTAGAAACACTACAGTCTGCTAGGGCACCGAGCACTAGAGCATAGTACTCATAAATGGAAAGTTTTCCAAGACTGGTGCCTTGCCGAAAGTCACAATCTGGTGATTTGCCTAATTGAGATGATATTAACCTTCTTACAACACCTGTTTGACGCAGGAAAATCAGCATTCACTTTGAAGGTATACCTGGCAGCAATATCAGTGTGCCATAACAAAACTGACTCAGTGTCCCCTGGGACACATTTTCTGGCAGTGCAATTTCTTAAAGGGGAACAGAGGCATCATCCTCCCATGAAAAGTATGGTCCCCAAGTGGGATCTAGAACTGGTTCTGCGGGCCCTTATGGGTCCTCCATTCGAGCCCATGGCGTCAGCAGAACAGCGCCCTGTTTCATTGAAGGTGGCATTTTTAATAGCCATTACGTCTGCCAGACGAGTAAGTGAGCTTCATGCGCTGTCCATCTTTGACATATGTATGGCTTTCACTGGAAGTGACTCGCGGGTAACATTAAGAACAAATCCATCCTTTTTGCCAAACATGGTATCTTCATTCCATATTAACCAATCTATGGCTTTGGAAACTTTTAGACCTGCCCCGCACAAGTCAGAGAAGGACCGTTGACAACATATGCTATGCCTAGTTTGGGCTCTGTGCTGTTATTTGGATAGGACGGCATCCTGGAGACAGTCCAACCAGCTGCTACGGATCCCACTAGAGGTCAGGCCCTATCAAAGCAACATCTAGCACACTGGGTGGCAGATACTATAGGCTCGGCATATGAACAGACAGACTCCATCTTATCGGGGGACATTACTGCCCATTCTACCAGGGGCAAGGCAACTTTATGGGCTTTCCTTCATGGAGCCTTCTTAGACGAGTTATGCAATGCTGCTACATGGACAGGTAGTCAGACATTTGTACGTTTTTACTGCCTTGATGTGACTAACTGAACGAGACCCTCTCGGTGCTCTAGAGTTTTGCAGGCGGCATGCACTTAGGCATCATGTGGGCTCTGTTGATATTGCTGTGGGGCTGTACTGTCGGTAATCTGGAACCACGACAGCTTTGGTACAGCTTTCCCATTCAGTAATGGTTGTCATTCGAATTGAAAGGGAACGTTAGGTTATTACCAATACCCTGGTTCCCTGAAAAGAGAATGACAACCAATACCCATTGAGGTTTTGTCCCCAGCTGACCTCTGTTTTTGAAAGAAAATGGCGATGTGCTACTGTGAAGACGACCCTCTTCAACAGGAGGTGGGCGGGACTTCCCCCTCACAGCAGGGCCCTGATGGGGCAGCTTTTGTATATTTGTTCAGAGCTTGATTGTCAGAGAGGCTCTTCCCAATGGTTGTCATTCTCTTTTCAGGGAACCAGGGTTACGTCAATAACGTAACGTTATCTTGTTATAGAGATCGGATTGCCTGTTCTGCAAAAGGCCAAAAAAAAAAATACTTTGTCCGACAGATATTTTGGTTTTCCCGGAATGTTGGGCTAGCGATTCTGCAAGCCCTGGGTTCTTTTGCAACACTTTTTAATGACCCAGCCTCTCAAAAAACTTGATTTTTCAAAGCACGGTTGCACTATTTTTATTTTTACAGAAAAATAGAACAAACAAAAACAAAACCTAACTCTGTATGGAGTACTAAACTAAACTTTCAACGGAACCTTAACCTATCAAATCGGGCAGCTACTCTGCTTACCAATTGAAAACAAAACCACACTTTCTATTCACAAATGCACATTACACAGAAAGGATTTATACTATTTTCTTTCTCTTAACGACACAAAGTCAGGCTCTTCACATTACATCAGCCTAGAACATTCTGGCTGCTCTCTTTAAATACCCTGCACCTGGCTGTAATTTACAATGATAGCCAGGTGCAGGGTATAATATTAATACAACAATTAAACAATCAAACAATAATCAAATTAACATTTTTCAGCCTGTGTCCTTCTGGGAGGTGTAGTCCTGTGTTCCCCAGAACTACCCTTTCTCTGCTCCTTGTCTCACAAATTATATATATGTTTTAGTTGATTAGCATATATGTTTAGTTGATTAATCGGTAATACTAAATAGTAATACTTAAAAATGAATAGAATCTAGTGTCACATTTAATAAAGAAAACAAGAAAACAAAGTTAAAAATAAAAGTTTGCCACACAAGGCGAATGCTAGTCCCACTAAAAGGAAAGTCCCTCTCCAGGAAATTACTACTCTACGCAAACCCTCTTTACACTGTTTGGGATCAACATCCTCTAAAAACTGATCTACTTCTGGGATCCTGGGGCCAGTTTTTCAAAAATGTTAAGATGGATCAAAATTATCCAGATTTTGTAATCCTATATATTTTGTGATCAAGATTACTTTTATCTGAAACATTTTGATCCAGTTTTTCAGAAAATGTTGCTGTTATGAAAATATTATCCAGACAACAAATAATCACAATCACAAAATGCTTTTTTTGTAATCAATCAATCAATCAATCTTTATTTTATGTAGTGTCTTTCATAATGGACCACCATCACAAAGCGATTTACAATTTGCAGTAACAATAAGAAAATAGAGATATCAGATATCAGATATCAGGCTTAAAGAGCATGGAAAGCAAAAGAGGATAAGTGGGTCTTGAGAGTTAATTTAAAGGGAGCGATGGTAGGAGCACCACGCACCAAAACTGGGAGAGAGTACCAGACAGTCGGAGCCACAAAGCTAAACAAGCGTTCTCCAAGTGTGTTACACCTTGCTTGGAGATAACAAGCAGGCCAGAGTCGGAGGACCTCACCTTGCGGGCAGGGACATAGTGGGTCAGCAAGTTGAGTAAGTACTCAGGTACCTGTGAGATGAAGGGCATTGTAGCTGAGCAGGAGAGTTTTGAAAATAATCTTGGACTTTACAGGTAGCCAATGCAGCTGGGCAAGATGGGAGGTGATGTGAGGTAAGGGTCCTGGCAGCGCCATTCTGGACTAGCTGTAGTCGGTTTATCGTACGTGCCAGGAGAATGCATGACTAGGTATCTGTGCATCTGGGAGGGAAAGGTAGGGTGACTTTGGAGATGATTCGAAGATAGTAGGAGGAAGATTTGACTAGGTTAGTTCTAAATATATCATATATATATATATATATATATATATATATATATATATATATATATATATATATATATATATAATATATAACAGGCCTTGTTTATAATATAACCTCAGTTAACAAAATAAATAGGATTTATCCTAACACCATTAATACACAGCTTTCTGTGTCGAAATAAATAAAAAATAAATTTTTATTTTTTTTAACAAAATCTAAATCACTTTTATTGCACATTTCACACGCAAACAATGGTTATTTTATGTATGCCTGCTTAGCAGAAATTAAATAAAAAATCTAAATTGAATACAAATAAAACTTTTGAAAAAAAGATGTGTGTTTTAGACATCGTATTCCTCGTTGGGCGGGATTCCAGAATCTCTCAGACGAGCTTTAATGAGGCGTATGTGAAGGCATATGCATATGTTTTTTTTTTTTATTAAAGCTATACCACTAGATACGTGTTTTCTTTTTACATTATATTCTAACACTCTATTTGAACATATTGTGTGTGTTTGCTATGACAATTCAAACAAAATATCGATGTTCTATGTTCTAAGCTAAATCCATCTCTGCAGGAGGATAACAATAATCCTGGTATTTTTGATCAAAGTAATCCTGATGTCATCTTTAAATTCTGAACAACCCATTTACAAAATTCAATCTTGATTAAAAGTGCGATCGGATTACCAAAACAAAATCTGGATCACAGTAATCCCGATCGCATTTCGATATTGTGAAAAACCCAATTGTCCAATATAATTTAGATCAAACATGGAAATCTGATTACCAAAGTTTTGAAAAACTGGCCCCTGGAGTCCCGGAACTCTCACAGTGAAGCTGGCCTCTTGAAAAGGTCTTTTCTCATGGCCTCGGCTAGGCAATGCCTTCACGAGCACCATCCTGGAGTGGAAGGGTTTCGTGTAGTAGTTTTGTATCATTAACTGGAACGAAACAGTTTATGTCATTATCTAAAAAAAGGCATGAATTGTTTACTGATGAGAGTAATACTTGGTGTTGAATTTGTGTACATTTCTGTAAGACTATGTTAAAATTTGTTGACATTGGTGTTTTGTAAGTCTATCCTGTTAAGACTGCCCATGCAGCATTTGACAGGCTGCACAAAATGTCTGTTTATCAGCCGAGATGATTATTGATTGTTAGTTGTGTTGGAAATTAATTCTATCCTGTGGTTACTTAATAAAGCCTGGCCACTCAACATTTGACAGGCTGCACAAACTTGGCAATACGCGACTTTGTGAGATGATATTGAGAGGTAATTTCTCAAAAAATCTACAGTGCATGATGAGTGGTTTTTCAAAAATCATGATAATAAACGGTATGATATTAAACGTGGTGGTATAAAACATGTTTTGCACCTGCCTTTAATAAATGTATTTTAGCTTTTTTTTTTTTTTTTTTTTTTCTGGACTGGCTAATACAGTTGGGCTCAGTTAGAAGGAGCATCCAATACAGTGCTGATCCCAGTTGAAGGCTGATATTAAATGGAAACTAATGAACCATGTTGGTATTATTCTGAATCAGATTTTGAACTGTCTAGGATTAAAATAAATGATACATGAATAGTGCTGCCCACAATATTGTCTGAATGTTTGTATGGGATTTGTCTAGCATTTCAAACCTATTCTTCCACCTTCACAGCAGATTACCAAACCTTACTGGACAAAAAATACCATTTTGTCGAATGCTTTCATTTTAAAATACAATATTACCTCAGACCCATGAGTGAACCACAGCCTTACAAGTGATAAAGTCATACAAGTAATTACAGTAGTCCTGATATTGCTTATGCCATTTTAATTGCCCAAAGCTAGCATTGCCCAGTTGTACAGAAGCAGTGCTTTGTCATTTTAGAGTTACAGTGTACAGCTCTCTGTCAAAAAGCATGCCCATGACCTTCTTATTATTTCCAACAGCATAAATGTGTAAATGTTATTCTTCAGTCTTGCTAATATGGTAAATGATGCAGTTGCTGCAATCTGCTGAATCTTGATGAATTTTTTTTATTTTTTTTGGAAGAGAATTTACATTGATTATTTTCAGAACCATATTGTCTTCTAATCACAAACTAGTAGATCTAAAAAAAAATCACTGCTTTTATACCACTATGACTCTCTCACATGCTTTTTGCTTTTATAGAACCTTATTGTGTTCAATACAATAAAATATAAAGCTGTATATTAGATCCAGTGACTTCAGAGCAAAAGACCTTGTTAAAATATTATAACTTTAGCTTTGATTTAACATCACATCAGACACACGCCTAGAAAGTGAATTCCACAGTCAGCGTTATATCCAATGGGGACTCAAGAAGTTGATGTAGCAACAAATGAAATTGTAGCTCTTTTAAATATTTACAGCCAACATATTAGTCAGTATATATTTAGGTTATATGCATTATATACACTTTAAAAAGACTCACTGAGAGCAGAAACTGACTCAAGACTTTCACCGCTGCTAGAAGCAGGCTGATCTTTTGGAATACAAATTGAACATTTGTGAAACTGCACCTATGTTAAAATGTTGTAATAGCTACAATGTTTTAAAGAATATAAAACCAATAGAAATACTATTGCAGCAAATTATGAGCAGGATAACGATTTGAATTGAAATAAAAAACTGAACAAGTGTCAATGTTAGAAAAAAATTTGTCTGTGTGCCTTTGTAATTGAGTGCATATAAATTCTTGAAAGATGGTCAGACTTAAACATAGGGCCTATCTGTCGCGTGTGGAAGCCTGTAACCTTGGCCAAAGCAGGCATCTCATTTAAATAGTTTGAAAATTAAGTCATAGTTTTTAAAGAAGTAAACACAGAGCCTAGGTATTGCAGTATAGCAAAATAAAAAAGTAACCCTTTCTAGAATAGAATGATATTTGAAACTAAAAAGAAGTGTTGCAGCTATTTGAGTTTTATTGTGACAAGAAAAACTGGAAAAGAAAGAAAATGAGTATCTAATTTATTAATTATATTCATAGTCAAGATTATTATTTAGAAAAATAGGTAGGCTTGATTCAGAGGTAGTTTCTAAGCTAAACACATGTATTTTAATCTAGTATAAGTGTACTGTTTTACTGTGATAAAAAACACAAGTGTTAAGTTTCAATATGAGACAATATAGTGTAAACTGGATTTAATAATTTTAACATACAGTAGATTTACTGAAGAAATACAATTTAATTGTTAACCTTGCTTTTGCCTGCTTATAGCAAAGCCGTGCCAGGCGTGGCTAAGACAAGGAAAAAAATGACTCTTGGCAATCAAAGCGAGACTCACTGGTTGTACCTTTTGGTAAAAGAAAAAAGTAGTCAATGGTGGAATGTCTATTCATTATATTATGGAAATTTGTGAAAATTTGGCAGCAAAAGTGAGCATTTCATTTAAATTTTTAAAAGTTGTCCACAGTATAAGTTGTTATAAGGAAGGTAGCAACTTTAATTGTTTGCAAGCCAAAAACACCAAGCCTTTTAAGTATTGCAAAAGAAAAAGCAACCCTTTTGGCAGGATTTGAAACTAAAAAAGCCAGTGTTGCATTTGTTTAAGTTTTACTGCAGTAACAAACAGAGGTATTTATTTATGTACAGTTTAACACTAGACCAGGAATACATACATAACTAGAACTACCGCAGCATAAATTTTTTCCGTTCTATTAAAATGCATATAAAACTACTCAGCGTCGCATGCTACGAAACTGTTCTCTGTTAAATGTAGTCAAAACAGCGTTTTTATTTTAACATACCTAACAAATTGATTACCTTTAATTCTGATTTCCTCACTTTTATTTTCTTATAATTTCTTTGTAAATCAGATATTTTTATGATATTGTTTGTTTTCCTTCAGGATATTATCTGTGACAGTTTTTGCAGCATGCTTGTTACACATGAGGGAAACCTGTTACAACATGACTTATGACTGCAAATGGTGGGCTATAAAACAAAGTGGTTTTAACAGCTCAGAGATGGCTTTTGACATACAGCGGGAGCTTACGATACTCTGTGAAGCAATAGAGAATAGTGCCCAAGATGTGTTTGTTTAAGAACATAAGAACATAAGAAAGTTTACGAACGAGAGGAGGCCATTCGGCCCATCTTACTTGTTTGGTTGTTAGTAGCTTATTGATCCCAGAATCTTATCAAGCAGCTTCTTGAAGGATCCCAGGGTGTCAGCTTCAACAACATTACTGGGGAGTTGATTCCAGACCCTCATGATTCTCTGTGTAAAAAAGTGCCTCCTATTTTCTGTTCTGAATGCCCCTTTGTCTAATCTCCATTTGTGACCCCTGGTCCTTGTTTCTTTTTTCAGGTCAAAAAAGTCGCTTGGGTCAACATTGTCAATACCTTTTAGAATTTTGAATGCTTGAATTAGGTTGTCGCGTAGTCTTCTTTGTTCAAGACTGAACAGATTCAATTCTTTTAGCCTGTCTGCATAGGACATGCGTTTTAAACCCGGAATAATTCTGGTCGCTCTTTGTTGCACTCTTTCTAGAGCAGCAATATCTTTTTTATAGCGAGGTGACCAGAACTGAACAAAATATTCAAGATGAGGTCTTACTAATACATTGTACAGTTTTAACATTACTTCCCTTGATTTAAATTCAACACTTTTCACAATGTATCCGAGCATCTTGTTGGCCTTTTTTATAGCTTCCCCACATTGTCTAGATGAAGACATTTCTGAGTCAACAAAAACTCCTAGGTCTTTTTCATAAATACCAATTTCAGTATCTCCCATATGATATTTATAATGTACATTTTTATTTCCTGCATGCAGTACCTTACACTTTTCTCTATTAAATGTCATTTGCCATGTGTCTGCCCAGTTCTGAATCTTGTCTAGATCATTTTGAATGACCTTTGCTGCTACAACAGTGTTTGCCACTCCTCCTATTTTTGTGTCGTCTGTAAATTTAACAAGTTTGCTTACTATACCAGAATCTAAATCATTAATGTAGATTAGGAATAGCAGAGGACTTAATACTGATCCCTGTGGTACTCCACTGGTTACCACACTCCATTCTGAGGTTTCTCCTCTAATCAGTACTTTCTGTTTTCTACATGTTAACAACTCCCTAATCCATGTACATGTGTTTCCTTGAATCCCTACTGCGTTCAGTTTGAGAATTAATCTTTTGTGTGGGACTTTGTCAAAAGCTTTCTGGAAATCTAAATAAACCATGTCATATGCTTTGCAATTATCCATTACCGAAGTTGCATCCTCAAAAAAATCAAGCAAGTTAGTTAGACATGATCTCCCTTTCCTAAAACCATGTTGACTGTCTCCCAGGACCCTGTTACCATATAGGTAATTTTCCATTTTGGATCTTATTATAGTTTCCATAAGTTTGCATATAATAGAAGTCAGGCTTACTGGTCTGTAGTTACCTGGTTCAGTTTTGTTTCCCTTTTTGTGGATCGGTATTACGTTTGCAATTTTCCAGTCTGTCGGTACCACCCCTGTGTCAAGAGACTGTTGCATGATCTTGGTTAGCGGTTTGTAAATAACTTCTTTCATTTCTTTGAGTACTATTGGGAGGATCTCATCCAGCCCAGGGGATTTGTTTATTTTAAGAGCTCCTAGTCCCTTTAACACTTCTGCCTCGGTTATGCTAAAGTTATTTAAAACTGGATAATAACTGGAAGACATGTGGGGTATGTTGTCTGTATCCTCCTTTGTAAAAACTTGTGAAAAGTAATCATTTAATATATTTGCTATTTTTTTTCTTCATCTACGATTTTGCCATTTGTATCTCTTAAACATTTAACCTCCTCTTTGAATGTTCTCTTGCTGTTGTAATATTGGAAAAAAAAATTGGAATTGGTTTTAGCCCCCTTAGCAATGTTCATTTTTATTTCTCTCTTGGCCTTTCTAACTTCCTTTTTGACTTGCGTTTGCAGTTCTGTGTACTCTTTCTGTGTACTTTCTATTTGGTCCCTTATATATGCTCTGCAAAGTGCCTTTTTTTGCTGAATATTTTTTTTTAATTGATCTATTAAACCATTTTGGCAATTTAGTTTTACATTTTGATTTGTCTACTTTTGGGATGTAATTGTTTTGCACCTCTAGTACTACATTTTTGAAGAACAACCATCCTTTTTTTGTGGATGTTTTCTCTATTTTACTCCAATCTACTTCTGTTAGTCTCATACCTTCATAGTTTGCTTTTCTAAAATTGTAAACCTTAGCTTTAGTCATTACTTTTGGGTTTTAAAAAGCACTTCAAACTAGACCATGTTGTGGTCTGAGTTTGCTAATGGTTCTCTGACCTCTGTTTTAGTTATTCTGTCTTCGTTATTTGAAAAGACTAAATCAAGGCATGCCTCCCCTCTAGTCGGTGCCTTGACAAATTGTGTTAGGAAGCAGTCATTTGTCATTTCCACCATTTCAATTTCATCCGTCGTGCTCCCCACCGGGTTTTCCCATTTTATATTGAGGAAGTAGAAATCCCCCATTAGTATGGCTTCTCCTTTGCTACACACATTTCTAATGTCATTGTATAACAGATTATTTTGCTCATCGTCTGAATCTGGCGGTCTATAGCATGTTCCTATTATTATGCCCTTTGAATTTTTGTCCGTTATTCGGACCCATATTGATTCGGCTTAGTTTTCTTTGTCCATTTTTAACACCTGGGCTTCAAGACTGTTTCTTATGTATAGCGCTACCCCTCCTCCTCTTTTGTCCTGCCTGTCTTTCCTATACAGTGTATACCCACAAATATTATATTCGTCCCCATCACTCTCAGACAACCAAGTTTCTGTAATGCCTCTCACATCATAGTTACTTGTTAGTGCAGTAGCTTCAAGTTCTAAAATTTTGTTACTGATACTTTGACTGTTTTATACAAGTGTTTTCTGTTTACCTTTTTATTTTGTGCCAGAGTTTGACTCTGTTAGCTATGCAACAGTAATTCCCATCTCCAGTCTTGCAATAGGTGGTTTGGTACACTGTTATTCAGTAACTTTTTTTTTTTTCTTCAATATAATCACGTCTAAGACTTGCTATGTAGTTCTGTGCTGTATTGGTCTATTCATTTTAACTAGAAAA
Source organism: Polyodon spathula (assembly GCF_017654505.1). Taxonomy (NCBI): domain Eukaryota; kingdom Metazoa; phylum Chordata; class Actinopteri; order Acipenseriformes; family Polyodontidae; genus Polyodon; species Polyodon spathula. Next base: position 25,521,152 of record NC_054543.1, read on the forward strand.
TAAGTATTTTTACAACTTTGTTAGATAAATCACGTCTGAAAATGTCCCTGTAGCTATTCAAAACAAGCGCAAAGCTCTCAAGTTCAGCAGGACTAAGCCAAACCCACATGACAGCTGCGGTAGTTCTAGGTATATCATATTATATTTCCAAATGTTTCTGCAACCGTGGGTCTGCTGATAGTTTCAGATGTTTAATATATACTGTATATACTGTATATTTAGGAAAAGTAAAAAAAGCACAGCCAAATCAGTGGAGAAAAATGCATTTAAAAAATGTGATGCGCCAAAAAGATTGCTCCGGTCGTTCTAGTGTTAAAAGTGAAAGTCTGTCTCAGACAGAGTAAAATACTGAAAAGGCTCTTGCTTTGCCTGTATGAGCAAAGCAGCATTAGACCTTGAAAGATAAGAACTAGTCTTTGGCACATCAAAGCAGGGTTCGTTGTTGGCTCTTAAAAGCAGGACTTCTATTCGCTGTGTATCAATCTTGAATGATAACCAAAGTAAAGTTCTTTAAGAACATGAAACAGAGACTAACAGAAGTAGATTGGAGTAAAATAGAGAAAACACCCACAGAAGAAGGATGGTTGTTCTTCAAAAACGTAGTACTAGAGGCGCAAAACAGTTATATCCCTAAAGTAGACAAATCTAAATGTAAAACTAAATTGCCAAAATGGTTTAATAGATCAATTAAAAAAAATATTCAGCGAAAAAAGGCACTTTACAGAGCATTAAAAAAGGACCAAAAAGAAAGTACACAGAAAGAGTACACAGAACTGCAAATGCAAGTCAAAAAGGAAGTTAGAAAGGCCAAGAGAGAAATAGAAATGAACATTGCTAAGGGAGCTAAAACCAATTCCAAAATGTTTTTCCAATATTACAACAGCAAGAGAACATTCAAAGAGGAGATTAAATGTTTAAGAGATACAAATGGCAAAATCGTAGAGGAAGAAAAAAAAATAGCAAATATGTTAAATGATTACTTTTCACAAGTTTTTACAAAGGAAGATACTGACAACATGCCCCACATGTCATCCAGTTCCTATCCAGTTTTAAATAACTTTAGCATAACTGAGGCAGAAGTGTTAAAGGGACTAGGAGCTCTTAAAATAAACAAATCCCCTGGGCCGGATGAGATCCTCCCAGTAGTACTCAAAGAAATGAAAGAAGTAATTTACAAACCGCTAACCAAGATCATGCAGCAGTCTCTTGACACAGGGGTGGTACCGACAGACTGGAAAATTGCAAACGTAATACCGATCCACAAAAAGGGAAACAAAACTGAACCAGGTAACTACAGACCAGTAAGCCTGACTTCTATTATATGCAAACTTATGGAAACTATAATAAGATCCAAAATGGAAAATTACCTATATGGTAACAGAGTACTGGGAGACAGTCAACATGGTTTTAGGAAAGGGAGATCGTGCCTAACTAACTTGCTTGATTTTTTTGAGGATGCAACATCGATAATGGATAATTGCAAAGCATATGATATGGTTTATTTAGATTTCCAGAAAGCTTTTGACAAAGTCCCGCACAAAAGATTAATTCTCAAACTGAACGCAGTTGGGATTCAAGGAAACACATGTACATGGATTAGGGAGTGGTTAACATGTAGAAAACAGAAAGTACTGATTAGAGGAAAAACCTCAGAATGGAGTGTGGTAACCAGCGGTGTACCACAGGGATCAGTATTAGGTCCTCTGCTATTCCTAATCTACATTAATGATTTAGATTCTGGTATAGTAAGCAAACTTGTTAAATTTGCAGACGACACAAAAGTAGGAGGAGTGGCAAACACTGTTGCAGCAGCAAAGGTCATTCAAAATGATCTAGACAAGATTCAGAACTGGGCAGACACATGGCAAATGACATTTAATAGAGAAAAGTGTAAGGTACTGCACGCAGGAAATAAAAATGTACATTATAAATATCATATGGGAGATATTGAAATTGGAGAAGGAATCTATGAAAAAGACCTAGGAGTTTTTGTTGACTCAGAAATGTCTTCATCTAGGCAATGTGGGGAAGCTATAAAAAAGGCTAACAAGATACTCGGATACATTGTGAAAAGTGTTGAATTTAAATCAAGGGAAGTAATGTTAAAACTGTACAATGCACTTGTAAGACCTCATCTTGAATATTGTGTGCAGTTCTGGTCACCTCGCTATAAAAAAGATATTGCTGCTCTAGAAAGAGTGCAAAGAAGAGCGACCAGAATTATTCCGGGCTTAAAAGGCATGTCATATGCAGACAGGCTAAAAGAATTGAATCTGTTCAGTCTTGAACAAAGAAGACTACGTGGCGACCTAATTCAAGCATTCAAAATTCTAAAAGGTATTGACAGTGTGGACGCAAGGGACTTTTTCAGCCTGAAAAAAGAAACAAGGACCAGGGGTCACAAATGGAGTTTAGAAAAAGGGGCATTCAGAACAGAAAATAGGAGACACTTTTTTACACAGAGAATTGTGAGGGTCTGGAATCAACTCCCCAGTAATGTTGTTGAAGCTGACACCCTGGGATCCTTCAAGAAGCTGCTTGATGAGATTTTGGGATCAATAAGCTACTAACAACCAAACGAGCAAGATGGGCCGAATGGCCTCCTTTCGTTTGTAAACTTTCTTATGTTCTTATGTTCTTAAGACAGAAGCATGTACCTCATTATATTATAATAAAATAATGAGATCTTAATTATAAAAATATAGGATTTAGCATTTTTTTAATCTGGCCAAAACATGACTTCATGAGGTGAATTTGGAAAAGCTCTTACAGCAGAGTTTTATATTAATTAAAAAATTTACCTTGGCAGGTAAACAGGGTGTCTGACATTTGCTTGTAAAGGGGATTTTTAGAAACAGAGAGGTCAAACTTAAAATAATGTTTTTAAGAGGGAAATGTATAAATATATATACCAAAACAAGTATTGTGCTGATGTATTGTGTTAGCAAATATTTTCTATTTTTTTTCTCTCTCTCTCTCTCTCTCTCTCTCTCTCTCTCTCTCTCTCTCTCTCTCTCTCTCTCTCTCTCTCTCTCTCTCTCTCTCACACACATCCTGTGTGTGTGAAAACTAACTCTACATATACAGCACTGTCAATGTCACTGCAGCAACTTTGAGAACAACAAAGAAAGCCTTCTAAAAATGGGTTACAGTATATCGTTCTTATGCCGTCTTGTGACAGAGATTGGTGTTCGATCTCCCGTTTGACTTGCGAGGGCACTGTGTAAAGGGAACTGAGTACCCTGGACTAAATTGCATGAGAGTTTATTCCCAGGATTAGGTGGAAGTCGGCCATCTGGGAAAGGAGCGGAGCTACAGTACCCAAACTCAATGACCCTGACAGGAAATGGTGTGGCATCCGTGGATTGGAGGAGCAGATGCGCTCGTTAACCAAGGGGTCATGAGGGAGGGTATAAATACCTGACATAGTGAAAGTGATCAGTTCCTTTGTAAATGGTTAGAACAACCTAGAAGGAGAACCCTGTGACACAAGAATGTGGGTATTTTGTGTGTTTGTTTGTTTGTTTGTCTAGAAAAAACTGTTTGTTATTTAAACTTACATGATCCAGAGCTGTAGCCAAAGGCCAGCATCAAACCCAGACACCAGCACTTCTTTTACTTCATGGAGAACTGTCTTGCACCAAGAGCACTAATTCATTCACTATAGTACCTGTATATGTGTTTTGTGTTATGTGTTGGTGTAAAAAGAACAGGACTTTTGGTTGCGATTCAAACCCGGGGATTATAGATAAGTGATACAATCTGCTGTATCACTTTTCATCATTATTATTTACCGTTGTTTGCCGTCAGGCTCTGGACAATTCCAATCCATAAATACCCTGGCACCTGTATATCATTGTCTGTCTGTTCTGCTGTATTACCTTCACCTGCACACACTTACCCACTTTGCCACAAGTCCATTTAACAGCGCCTGTCAGGAGCAATTTATTTTCACACATGCTGTTTATTTTACACTTGCTGTTTAAAAGTAACTTTATTCATAGTAAAACAGGTTTAAAAGGCACTGCATTTCAACAGGACACCCAGTACTGCATCTCCAGCCCTGCCCCACTCCTTGTTCGCTGTATTTTTCACATCTCTCTTCATAGTAATGCATACTGATAAATCATCTCCTGATCACTCGTTTTATCACCGGAATGAAAATGTTTTATATTTAAAACTAGTTAATAAACTAAGAAGCACTGGCAACATCAGCTTGGTTTTATATGGTGCAAAAGTAATTTATTACCAGGTCCGACAATACAATTTTCCCTTTCCAGTCCTTTCCCTATCCATCAAAAAGATGTAAAGCACAGGTCTCTAGTCGTTTTTTCTCCAGAAAAAGCAGAGAAAACCTTTCAATGGCCGAGTGAGACCGATAGGAGCCGAATGAAGCCAAAAAAAAGGGTCGTATGTCATAGACCCATGCACCACAGAGATAAAACGGACATAAACAAAGGAGATAGCTGCTTCTGCAACCAGCGCTCAGAAATTATCACAGACATTTGCAGAGCTGAGATGTTATAATAATAAAGTAATGATTTGGATCACATTATTGAGGAGTTTGGTTATAAAGTGAGTGATCAGGAGAAGATTTATCAGTATGCACGTCTATAAAGGGGTATGTGAAAAATACAGCGAAAAGGGGTAGGGCTTGGCTGGAGACACAGTACTGAGTTTCCTTTTGCGATTCAATGCCTTTTAAACTGTAAAACGAGAGCGTGTGAAAATAAATTTGACCTGACCCGCATGATAAGTGCTGAATAAATGGACCACTAAGGGTTAACATATTGTTTAGGGGCTTTGCGATTCCTGCACGGAGAGTGTCTTAATAGTAGTATATACACCGTATCGACAGTAACGATCCAAAGCAAATTTGCATCATTTTCTTACAGACTTTATAACAAGTCTGGCATAAACTGTTTTGGTTGTTACAATACTTAATAACACAAAACTTATTAACATAATAAAGAACAGTCCTACAGGTACCACAGTAGCAGGAGCAGTTTGCACTCAGAGTTTATAATCGTATCATAAAATCCAGATTTTCTAAATCCATTGATGAAAATGTCCGGTCTACTTTTAATTTTTTCAAGCAAATTGGTTTCATCACTCACTGCCATTCTCATATTCACTTCAACAGCCGACACATTCTATCATTGTTCAACGATTCTTTAACCTGTGTTGCATACCTGTCTGTCAGTGGGTGGGATCGCTCACTGTATACCACATTCTGATTGGTGGAAGAATTATTGCCCTCACAAAAATGTCCCGTTATACGGTATTTAAAATGTGGTACTACTTGAGAATGTTTGTTATACAAAAACACAGTTGCACCACAGATTAAAAAAATAAATAGCAAATCAAAAAAAAAAAAATTGGCCTTTAAGATATACACAGAGAACTACAATCTAAATGGAGAGATCTGCTTTCCATTGCATATAGGTATCAGCCTTTCAGTGAAAAAATGGATATTAAACACAAAAATTACTTGATGAAAAATCTTACTTGATGGTAAGAGCTGACTGCGGCCTTACCTGACCCAAGGCTTCCAGCACACATTGCTTGTACAGTAGGTAACTGTACAGTAGGTAGGCTCACTTCAAACAACATGTATAGTCACCAGTAGGTTGCTGATGATTCAAAAGTTCTCTGAAACAGCCTAATACATATCCTTTAGAAGTTTAGAACAGCTACTGTCATAAATGATAAGAAAGATCTATAAAGATCATGGATTAATTGGTTGGAAAATGCTTGTGTAACATGTTATTTTTCTGCTTTCAATGATCTCATTACTTCAGAACCCATAAAGGCACACGGTGTAAATTAAAAATGGAAGCTACTGTCTCTTGCACAGGACTTACTATCTCATGAGCATGAGCTATTATAGTAATATGTGTATACTTGGAAAAGTAGACAATAAATAATGATAGGTTGCAAATATAACCCCAGTTCCCTGAAAGAGAAGATGACTGCCAAATTGAATACTTTTAGGATATGACTGCTTGTCAGGTATTGGCTGAGCATTTTATATCAAAGCTGCTGATAGGCCCCTCCGTGGAGCGATGTCCTTGGTCCCGCCTCACCGAGGTAATAAACAGTCACTGAGCGCAGATCTCAGTCTCTTTTGCATTGAATCCACAAATATGAGTGATGCGATGCGACCTCACAAGGTTAACGGTCATATTCTCTTTCAGGGAACCAGGGTAACATCCATAAGCAATCGTTCCCTTTCAATTCGAAAATGACTGCCAAATTGGATACTTTTGAGACGTGTGAGCTTGCAACGTCAAGGACCCTATTGCCTATTAAAGGCATAAAGGGATCTACAACATTAATTCGGTAGAACCTGGTTAATGTATTTGGGTTAGTCCAGCTAGCCGTAGTATATATATTGGTCAACTAGGCATCTCTGAAGAGGGCCCATGACATAGCCACACCTCTGGTTGAATGATCGGCCACCCTCCCAGGTGGGGGTAGGCTGGCATTAGTATACGCAGTTGAAACCGGGTTCACAATCCAATGGAACAGTCACTACTTAGAGAGGGCTTGACTTCGGGTCCATTCACCATGACAAACGAAGAGCTGGTCAGACTAGTGCAACGCTCTTATTTTATTCACACAGCATCTCAATGCCTGATCTGGGCAGAGGGAAAGCCTCCAGTTCCACTGATTGATTCAAGCAAAACGCTGTAATCACCTTAGGGCACAACAATACCCTGTTTCCATCGTCCCAAACGCGCAGACATGAACTGTGCACAGACAGTGCCTGTAGCTCACTGAGCCACTTAGCAGGGGTGATAGCTAACAGAAAGGCTGTCTTTAAAGAGAGATAATTAAGCTCTATGGTATCTATGGGCTCAAACAAAGCCTTCGTGAGAGCCTCCAATACCACTTCTAGACTCCATTTGGGGAGGACGTCCTTTATAGGAGGTCGTAACCGCCAAGCACCCTTTAGAAAACGAGTCGCCAGAATATGAGCGCCCGGGGATATTGAGTCGAAGGGAATATGGCCAGCAGATATTGCTGCTAGGTACACTTTTAACATAGAGGGGTATTTGCCCACCTCTAGTAGATCTTGCAGAAACTGCAACAACTGTAACTGATATAAGAACATAAGAACATAAGAACATAAGAAAGTTTACAAACGAGAGGAGGCCATTCGCCCATCTTGCTCGTTTGGTTGTTAGTAGCTTATTGATCCCAAAATCTCATCAAGCAGCTTCTTGAAGGATCCCAGGGTGTCAGCTTCAACAACATTACTGGGGAGTTGATTCCAGACCCTCACAATTCTCTGTGTAAAAAAGTGTCTCCTATTTTCTGTTCTGAATGCCCCTTTTTCTAAACTCCATTTGTGACCCCTGGTCCTTGTTTCTTTTTTCAGGATGAAAAAGTCCCTTGGGTCGACACTGTCAATACCTTTTAGAATTTTGAATGCTTGAATTAGGTCGCCACGTAGTCTTCTTTGTTCAAGACTGAACAGATTCAATTCTTTTAGCCTGTCTGCATATGACATGCCTTTTAAGCCCGGAATAATTCTGGTCGCTCTTCTTTGCACTCTTTCTAGAGCAGCAATATCTTTTTTATAGCGAGGTGACCAGAACTGCACACAATATTCAAGATGAGGTCTTACTAGTGCATTGTACAGTTTTAACATTACTTCCCTTGATTTAAATTCAACACTTTTCACAATGTATCCGAGCATCTTGTTAGCCTTTTTTATAGCTTCCCCACATTGCCTAGATGAAGACATTTCTGAGTCAACAAAAACTCCTAGGTCTTTTTCATAGATTCCTTCTCCAATTTCAGTATCTCCCATATGATATTTATAATGTACATTTTTATTTCCTGCGTGCAGTACCTTACACTTTTCTCTATTAAATGTCATTTGCCATGTGTCTGCCCAGTTCTGAATCTTGTCTAGATCATTTTGAATGACCTTTGCTGCTGCAACAGTGTTTGCCACTCCTCCTACTTTTGTGTCGTCTGCAAATTTAACAAGTTTGCTTACTATACCAGAATCTAAATCATTAATGTAGATTAGGAATAGCAGAGGACCTAACACTGATCCCTGTGGTACACCGCTGGTTACCACACTCCATTCTGAGGTTTTTCCTCTAATCAGTACTTTCTGTTTTCTACATGTTAACCACTCCCTAATCCATGTACATGTGTTTCCTTGAATCCCAACTGCGTTCAGTTTGAGAATTAATCTTTTGTGCGGGACTTTGTCAAAAGCTTTCTGGAAATCTAAATAAACCATGTCATATGCTTTGCAATTATCCATTATCGATGTTGCATCCTCAAAAAAATCAAGCAAGTTAGTTAGGCACGATCTCCCTTTCCTAAAACCATGTTGACTGTCTCCCAGTACCCTGTTACCATATAGGTAATTTTCCATTTTGGATCTTATTATAGTTTCCATAAGTTTGCATATAATAGAAGTCAGGCTTACTGGTCTGTAGTTACCTGGTTCAGTTTTGTTTCCCTTTTTGTGGATCGGTATTACGTTTGCAATTTTCCAGTCTGTCGGTACCACCCCTGTGTCAAGAGACTGCTGCATGATCTTGGTTAGCGGTTTGTAAATTACTTCTTTCATTTCTTTGAGTACTACTGGGAGGATCTCATCCGGCCCAGGGGATTTGTTTATTTTAAGAGCTCCTAGTCCCTTTAACACTTCTGCCTCAGTTATGCTAAAGTTATTTAAAACTGGATAGGAACTGGATGACATGTGGGGCATGTTGTCAGTATCTTCCTTAGTAAAAACTTGTGAAAAGTAATCATTTAACATATTTGCTATTTTTTTTTCTTCCTCTACGATTTTGCCATTTGTATCTCTTAAACATTTAATCTCCTCTTTGAATGTTCTCTTGCTGTTGTAATATTGGAAAAACATTTTGGAATTGGTTTTAGCTCCCTTAGCAATGTTCATTTCTATTTCTCTCTTGGCCTTTCTAACTTCCTTTTTGACTTGCGTTTGCAGTTCTCTGTACTCTTTCTGCGTACTTTCTTTTTGGTCCTTTTTTAATGCTCTGTAAAGTGCCTTTTTTCGCTGAATATTTTTTTTAATTGATCTATTAAACCATTTTGGCAATTTAGTTTTACCTTTAGATTTGTCTACTTTAGGGATGTAATTGTTTAGCGCCTCTAGTACTACATTTTTGAAGAACAACCAACCCTCTTCTGTGGGTGTTTTCTCTATTTTACTCCAATCTACTTCTGTTAGTCTCTGTTTCATGCCTTCATAGTTTGCTTTTCTAAAATTGTAAACTTTAACTTTAGTCTTTACTTTTGGGGATTTAAAAAACACTTCAAATGAGACCATGTTGTGGTCTGAGTTTGCCAGTGGTTCTCTGACCTCTGTTTTAGTTATTCTATCTTCGTTATTTGAAAAGACTAAATCAAGGCATGCCTCCCCTCTAGTGGGTGCCTTCACAAATTGTGTTAGGAAGCAGTCATTTGTCATTTCCACCATTTCTATTTCATCCTTCGCGCTACCCACCGGGTTTTCCCATTTTATTTGGGGGAAGTTGAAATATAGGGCAATACACCAAATCCAACAAAGATTACAAAGACTTTGTAAATAAAGAACTAAATGGAAAAGACATTGCATTGATATGTGTTATTATACAAGAAAACATAGATTTTGTGCAGTATAGATTATTATAAGCATCTACTTTTTATTTCAATTGTAGTCCACGAAATAAAGAAACAATGGCCTGACCTGGAGACACATATCGGAGAAAGAAGGGCAAGAGCGGCCAGGGCTTAATAGTCAGAAAAGATGGGCAGTTCAGGAAAGTGATGGAAAGTATTTTCTGTAGCTCATTGCTAGCTTCCCAACTTTTAGATATATTTTTGTTACGGGAGTGTAGTGATGGCTTTCTGCACAAGGTATTTATTATGTTATTAATTATAAGTTTTACATTATGTGTATGTGTGTCTTTTATAGTTAAGTTGTTTTAATCATTGTTTAAATTGTGTGTGTGTGCGTGAATGTTTTCATAGTTGTTTTAATGAGCTTACTAATTCAGTTGCTCAAATATACTTTTATATTAAGTTTCTACATAGTATTGTGTAAGTTTTGCATAGCCTAACATGACTCGGTCACAGATAGCTGTCTGAGCTAAATGTCAAAAGGCAGGAGATTAGCAGAGATAGTGTGAGATGGGGGAGGGGAAATGAAAGACAAGATGGATTTGCCCTGCTAGGCACAACATGGTATGCAACACGTCATGGAAAGAGCACAAACCCCCCCTCCCCCTTTTCCCTCGCAGAGGGAATGTGCAGTGAGAGAGAAAACCCTATCATTGGACAGATTTAAGACAAATGGGAGTGGAGTCAACAATTGTTTACAAAGGTATAAATCCAAACATTGTGAAGTTTTGTCTTTTCATCTCTTTCGAATTGACTCCATGGATATCCATGCTTTCTAATACAAATATATTCACTGAGCTGTACTGAGGCCTTGTCATTGTACTGGAGGTATACCTTTCTTGTATATAAGTGTTTTTGAATCAAAAAACATTTGTCTGCTTAATTTTTTCACTACAGGAGCAAGTGTTTTAAAAATTAAATATTCATCATATGGTTCCTGATACTATGACAACTGTGTTGTGTAGTATCATGTTTTTTTTTTTTTTTTTTTTTTGTTATGCATTGCGTAACATTATTGTAGTCTAGTAGAAACGTAATAATTAGCAAACGTTTCTCATCAGCGTTTGCTGATCATTAAGTTTATACTACAGTTACCATTTTTTGTGTTCAAAGTTATGTAAGAATTAACAGAATTGTATATATTTTTTATTAAAATACTGAAACTAGGTATATTTACTACAAAGCCACCACTGCACATCAGTGCTCTGAAATATGATAGGAACACATATAGTATGCAATGGATTGATGGTGACTTTTTCGGATTCTAATTGACGGAACGGATTCAGTGTGCAAAGGCCTTGCTGTCAAGTAAAATTTAGTTTTTTTGTGTTTAATATAGTATGTATATCCAACACAATTTCCCCAATGAGGTAATGAAACCCATGCAGGCTCATTCAAGCACCCCCTGTGTGATTACAAGCAGCTGAGTCTGGAGGTGTTTTATAATGTATTACCGTTGCTTATCATAACTCATTTATTGAATCATTTCATTGACACTTAAAGGCATAGATTTATATTGATTTTATTATACATTAAACATTATCACCAGGTTTCACTAACAGCGGAAACAGAGGTCGTTTAGTGATCTTTAGTCCTCCTGATTTGTAAGTGCGTTGCAGCTGTGAAGAGACATTCGCACTGGGCACTTCAAATTGGGGATAAATTTGATTATTAAAAAAAATATATATAATTAGAAGCATCTGGTTGTATTTATTATGAGTATGAACATTACAACCTGATTTGGATATACAATAGGGTTAAACAAATACTGCTTAATATAAAACTAGCAAGAAACTACTTAGAACGATAATTTAAGTGTTCCTTCCTGCAGTCAAGTTGGTAGTTTTATATTGTTACAATTGCTCTATGCCTCTCATAAAATGTGCCTTTGCACTTTCTTAAATATTGGGCTCCACAGAAACCCTGTCTACGCATACTCTCAGTGATGAAAAAAAAAATCTACCTTCGAAACACTGACCAAAAACAAAAAAAGAAAGACTGGTGAGTTCTTTAGAAACTATGTTGTCTTTTTGAAAGGGGAATCCACCCACTAATCACATACATAATCAAACTGTTCCTTTAGATAGTCCTCTTGTCTATGTCTCTTTGTCGTTTTTTTCTGGTTTTGTATCATATCCCCGTAAGTCATGTTGGTAGTGTCTCTTATGGACTCAACTCTCCAATTGTAGACCGAGGGCACAACATTCATTTCCAAGTGCTGTAATTTCATTCTGCTGTATTTCTTCATCCTACAGTTCTGGTAGACCAACGATTACCATCCCAGCCACTTTGTTGTCGAATGTCCTTGTTCCAATAAACTCCATGCTCAAATTCACAAAGGTAGTGTGATGAGTCAAAGGGGTTTCGGTCTGCAATTCAGCCTCCCAACAGTAGAAGGCATCAAACCAACTCAGGACTTCCCTTACCAAGGTCTTGTGACCATGACAAAAGTTATCTTTTTGAGAGGCGGCACCTTGGTGAGGGGCGGAAGTACGAGTATGTAAATTCCAGCCACTGGAGTCAAGTGAAGTTAAGGATACCTGTCATTCTGGGATTGGTGATCCACTGACTACAGGGGCGGGGTTTGCATACTAAAGGGAACGTGCTACTGTGTTTGGGGTTGGTCCTGAGGAATAGAGGCGGGGAAAAAAAGGCTGGAGGGAAGCACGTGCGGGGTGTACTGTGTTATTTACTTTTAATTACGGACAGAGGCCTTACTAACTTTGCTCTTTTCTATTTTCATTCCTTTTTGTTTCATTTTTGGATTGAGCAGATCACGAAGAGGATTAAGAGGCTTCCGTTCCTTTATTTTTGATTACTCCAGCACTCCCTCCCTCACATCCTTCTTTATTGTTTTTTTTTTCCTTTTCTGTGTAATATTAAATACATTTTTAATTTTTTTTACACATAAATCGCTGTCTGGAAAATCCATTTTTACTCACACGCCTCACAGGTAGGAATGTAAATATAATCATATTGTTACTTCTTCCTTGAAATTTATGACGTTGAGTTCTGGGCTGCGACACCTTGCTTGTGCAAAAAGTCTTCTGGAGTTTGTTCAGTTTAGTTCATAAAGTCAGCTCTATGACGCATATTTAATGCGCCGTCAGGAATACATCAGTGTGCTATGCCAGCCGAATGCGAGAGTGATGCACACACAAGATCACAACGTAACATCCATACCCTACAAGCAGTCTTTCCAAACGCTGCACTGCACTTTCAAACTGCCATTTCATACACAGTACTCGTTTCAGCTCCATATGCATACTTGGCAACATTTGGAAACTGTCAGTGGGATCTTGGAAGCATTCTAAATCTGTTCAAGTGTACACACACCAATCAAATACATAAAATATACAGTAAGTACAATATATTTTGTTTGTATACCATGTAAATAGAAAAAGAAGGGAAACTACTTATTACCCCCATTTGTTACAGCAACTCTATTTTGAAGCCTTGGTTGTATTTGGAGGTCACATGATGACTCTCCATATTTCTCCCACCTGTTAGATGATCGCCAGAACATCATAAGTCTTTCTATTGGCTTTCATGCCCACTCCCTACAGCCATTCAGAGACACACATTCATGATACAGCATCTAGCCAATGGCTAATCATCTTCTAAGCATCCTATAATACGGGGTGGTAATTGTCATCACATTTGGCATGTAATCACACATTCAGTCAGGTCAGATACTGAAATTTCTAAAAATTGTACTTTTACTTCACAATGTATTTCGTGTCTCTCGTCTCTTACAACATTGTCATGCTAGAATATCACTTCGACAATCACAGTTCAATCATGCTTGGTTAACTTCTGAGAGAACTCTACCACTAGCATACCCAATCTTCAAGGATCTCGTCCTCCATTAAACCACTGTCCTTCTTCAGATTTCCTTATTTCCGAATCAGCCCTCATTCTAATGGCTAACTCGGTTTGTCAAAATACCTACAACCTATAACTCAGTGGCTATTGTTCCCTACCATACGGCACTACTCATCAGGATTAACCTCCTTCTCATGTATTCAAATGCTGCTACGAGGCATTCAATGATTGGCTCCCAGTCGCCCATCCCCCATACTGGCCATTACTAAAGAAGTCCTGGAATCCCTTGTCATCATTCTTCGCTTCAGCTGATTCACCCCATACAAGATGCCCTCCTGAAAGCAATGTTCGTCTCTGCACACTGTGGATTCCTCCAGTGCAGCAAAATCACCTCCCAGACCAGGCTTTCAATCCTCTTCTGACCACTGTATCAAAGAACTCCATCTTCATCATCAGGTTCAGCGAAATCACCTCCCAGACCAGGCCTTTAATCCTCTTCTGACCTCTTCATCATCAGGTTATGTATTCTAATGGCTAATCATCTTCCAAGCATCCTATAGAAATAATAATAATAATAATAATAATAATAATAATAATAATAATAATAATAATAATAATAATAATTCCTTATATTTTAAAACATTCCAAAACTGAGCGGGTAAGAAAAGAGGTACACATGTATTTATTTAAAACAAATGATGTCATCTGTCCTTTGTCTGCTCTTTCCAGCTACCTGTCTTTGCGCCCGGACACCAGTTCATCGGAACCCCACTTTCTCACCCCAGAAGGATCAGTCGTTTCCAGGAATTGGTTCTGTGACCATCTACGTTCATCTCTCCTATGCCTGGATTTCCTTACGATTTAACTACTCCAGACATTCCTTCAGAATCAGCGCTGCAACTTCAGCTGCTTCAAGGAACATTTCTCTGCACTTGATCAAGACAATGGATAATGGACTTCTGGGGCATACAAACTTTACATCCACAAAAATTACTTGGACATTTTAGCAGTGCAAAAAAAAAACCCAAAAACCTCTGTTACTAAAGAAAGGAAAAGAAAGTGTCAAAAAAAATGTATTTTGTTTTGAACCCAGAAGAAGGGTAACCATCGGCCATGGATTTCCTAATGTTTCCTCCTGTTGCCTTCAGTGAGTAGGGTTTTTTCCTTATTGGGTGGTTTAATTCTGCAAGGTGAAGGAGCTTGAGGTGGGTCTGTCCGGGGGGCTTCGCTTGTCCTTTCCACTGACAAGATATGTTTGGCATTTTATTTGCAGTTTTCTTTCTCTCTATTTTCTTTATTAGGTAATTTGGTCAGAAAAAGGACCGACTGTCAAGCTCCAGTGGATAGACACAGAACAAACAAATGTTTTCACTCTAAGCGGGTCTGTATTCTGAGCTCCAGTGATCAGACCCTGAATGAATTCATCAATAAGTAAAAAAAAAAAAAAAAAACACACCTGTTTATCCATATTTACAAAATATCTTTATCATAATCTTAAACCGTGTGATTATTTTGTATTTCGTCATTTTTAGGGGTAGGTGGCTGTCGTTGCAGTGCATAGGTGCGGTGATGTCACAGACCAGGAAAAAGCAACACAAAACAAAGAAGAATGGGGCAAAACTGAAGCGCAATGGCCACCCAATTTCCTACCACGAAAGTGTGGCTGGTGGAGCTGGTCTCTTAAACTACCCCCCCTTCTTCGTGGTCGGCAGCCCCCTTTTCTGATGCGCTGGCCCCGGTGCTTTCTGCAGTCCTGCAGGACTAGCGACCCCAGGCGACGCAAGCCAGGCAGCAGCCCCAGGCGAAGCAGAGCCGGCAGTGACCCCAGGCGGAGCAGAGCAGGCAGTGACCCCAGACATAGCAGGACCGGCAGCAACCCTAGGGGAGGCAAAGGAGACACAGGCAGCCCCAGGCGAAACGGGACCCTCAGCAACCCCAGGCGAAGCAGGACCTTCGGCACTCCCAGGCCCTCTGGTGGACATCCAGAAGCACTGCAATAGGGGGACCTTGTCTCCTGATCTCTCCACTCTTCTTTGTAGCCGGTAGCCCCCTTTTCTGAGGTGCTAGCCCCGGTGCTTCCTGCAGTCCTGCAGGAATAGCAGCGGCCACGGGCAGCACAAGCCAGGCAGCGCAAGCCAGGCAGTGGCCCCACGCAGTGGCCCCAGGCGGCGCAAGCTAGGCAGCGGCCCCAGGCAAAGCAGAGCCGGCAGCGACCCTAGGGGAGGCAAAGGAGACACAGGCAGCCCCAGGTGATGTGGGACCTTCAGCACCCCCAGGCAAAACGGGACCCTCAGCAACCCCAGGCGAAGCAGGAACTTCGGCACCCCCAGGCGAGTGGGACCCCTCAGCAACCCCAGGCGAAGCAGGACACTCCACAACCCTAGTGGATATAAGAGAGACACAGGTAGCCCCAGGCAAGGTGGAGCAGCAGGTAGCACCAGGCGATGCGGAGCAACAGGTGATGCGGGCGATGCGGAGCAGCAGGCAGCCCCAGTTGATGCGAAGCAACAAACAGCCACAGGCAATGCGGGTGTGGCATCCCTGAGTGGTGCAAGGCAGGCATCCCTGGGCTGTGCAAGGCAGGCATCCTTCGGCGGTGCAAAGCAGGCATCCTTGGGCGGTGCAAGGTAGGCATCCTTGGGCGGTGCAAGGCAGGCATCCTTGGGCGGTGCAAGGCAGCAATGGTTCCTTGAAAGGCGATGGCGGCAGCGGACCCTCGGGAAGCGACGGTGTCAGCAGACCCTTGGGAGGCAATGGCGGCAGCATCCATGGGCGGTGCAAGGCAGGCATCCATGGGGGGTGCAAGGCAGGGCAGCAACGGTTTCTCGGAAGGCGATGGTGGCAGCCAACCATCAGAAGGCGATGGCGGCAGCAGACCTTTGTGCGGCCATGGCGGCAGCAAACCCTTCGAGTTGACGGCAGGAGGGGAGCCAGGACTAGCTGTGGTTGGCCCTTTTTGCAGCCACTGCGGCCGGAGGGTTTTCCCCCGTGGTCCCCTC
Source organism: Polyodon spathula (assembly GCF_017654505.1). Lineage (NCBI taxonomy): Eukaryota > Metazoa > Chordata > Actinopteri > Acipenseriformes > Polyodontidae > Polyodon > Polyodon spathula. The sequence continues at coordinate 25,537,633 of NC_054543.1, forward strand.
AGCAGCCTATGCAGGGGCTGCTGAAGCCCGGCAGCCTCTTGTTCTGGTCCGTCCTGTCGTGAAGAGAGAGGCAGCTCCTGCTCCTCTCACTTGGGTGGTGGTGGTGGAGACAGAAGCAGCTCCTGCTGCTCTGCTCCTGGTGAAGGCGGCAGCAGCTCCTCCCTTTCTGGCAGCGAAGGCGGCAGGTGCTACTCCCCTTCTGGAGGCGAAGGCGGCAGGTGCTACTCCCCTTCTGGAGGCGAAGGCGGCAGGGATTCCTCCCCTTCTGGCTGCAATGAGGGAACTAGAAAGCATGCTCCCTCTGCTGGTGGAGGTGGGAGCAGCAAGTAGTCCTCCTGTGGTGACAGAGGTGGAACCAGCAGGTATTCTCCCTCTGCTGGTGGAGGTGGGAATGACATGCAGTCCTCCCAAGCCAATGGAGGTGGAACCAGGAGGCATTCTCCCTCTGCTGGTGGGTACCTGGGATGTGGACGTTCGGCCTTCCCCTTCTTGGGCTGTGAACACCCCAACTCCCCCTTCCTCTCTGTCTCCTTCTTTTCTCTTGTGTGATTTCATCCCCCTGTCATATGGGGAAGGTGCCAGGGGATACGTGCCAGGGCTCCCCACAGTTGAAACACCACTCCTCCCCCCACACGAAGGTGAGGCAGACTTGCTGCAATTGTTGCTGCTGCTTCTTCCCACTCATCTTTTTTCCTCCCATCCTCTCTCTTACACCACACACAATAAAACAAACAAAAAAAAAACAAACAAAAAAAAAACTGCAGTATCCTTTCTGGCCTGAGTCGGAGGCTGTGGTTGATCCTGCGATGACACCACGTGAGACAGGCTATGGCTGAGAGTGCTAACATCAGGCCAGAGGAAATGAAAACACAGAGCACTGCAGGTATGGTGCAATGGCACTTGCACCGTTTTATTTTCCAATAACAAAAATAAATAAAATATTTGAACAAAAACAAAACATTGCTCATAGAGCAAGAAATAAGATTTAAACAAAGCCAAAATCACGGACACCAAAAAACATGACCAGTCTGTGCAATAGCCTTCATTGATCTTACTTTTAAATTAACTTTTGTTTTGTCTCTCCTCTCACTCTCGTACTCTCCTCCGTACATCCACCTTGAGGGGAGAGAGCTGCAGGTATTTATATTTGTGACCATCAAATTAAATTACTTAATTAACTCGGGAGATGGCCACCTTCTGCACAAGGTTTTTTTTTTTTTTTAATTATTCCTGGCAGAGGACAAGCTGCTACCTTGCCAGAACACAATTAAACAAAAACAATGCGGTGGTTTGCCTTCATATTTAAATACAATAACAAATGCACGGCTTTGCCGACATTTCTATATATAAACAAATAAATCATAATACCAACACAAAATAACACGGGGGCGGAGGGGGAGACTCCATTCTAAAAAAATATACTGTACAGGGCTGCTCGCCCTGTTACTTAAACAAAACACCAAACAAAGGGGCACAAGGGCCAAACAAACAAACCGTAACAAGTACTATGCTGGTTGCGAAACCAGCATACGTAGCAACTGTTTACTTCTTTTTCCCAAACTCACGTCTCTCCACTGACACTCTCCGACTTCTGAGCCGAGAGTTGGTCTTTTATATTTGTGGCTGGAGACTTAATTACCTGTTAATAAATTACCTTATTAAGGCTCCAGCCACATTCCTACGAGAGTTCTACAGAAGGGGTTTTAACCCCATCCCCACAACTGCACATTATAACACCAGCTTTTTGCCCATCTCAAACAGTTTTAAGGCTCCCAAGCCCCAGTATCAGTACCCATCTAAACATGTTTAGTTGTCAATGTGCCAAGTTTAAAATCAGCACCTTCAATTGTTCCACAGAAGAAGATTTTGAAAGTTATTTTTTTCAAAAATGCGTCAGGCAGCCATCTTGTTTAACGAGAGTTTCTTAAAAGTCAGGTGTATTGCTACAGTGTCAAGGATGACGCTTGTGAAGTTTCGAGTTAGTCAAGTAAACCGTTTGTCAATTGAGGCAGTTTTAAATTTCACCTGGTGGCCATCTTGTTTTATAAAACATAACCATTTTGAAATATTTGTATTCCATTGTTACTGGGACAATAACTACCATGTTTGGAGTTTGTTGGTCAAACAGTGTTCAAATAGCATCAGTTTGCTGTTAAGGGCGTGTTTCGATAAGATTTGTGTCAGCCATTTTGACTTTAAAATTTATCGCAGAAACTTCTGCTTCGCAAACTTAATGCAGGTTTGGATACTGATAATATATGCCAAGTATAAGATCAATCACTTCACCGGTTCCCAAGAAGAAGATTTCGAAATGTTTCTAAAAAAATGCGTCAAATGGCCATTTTTGTTTCCAGTCAACACAATTTTTTAAAAGTCAGTTGTATTGATACACTATTAGGGAAGATGCTTGTGAAGTTTGGAGTTAGTCAACTAAATCATTTGTCAACTGACACAGGTTTAAATTTCAAATGTAAACGTATAAGTGGCGGCCATCTTGTTTTATAAAACATCACCATTTTCACAAGTTTGTATACCATTGTTACTGGGACAATAACTACCAAGTCTGAAGTTTATTGGACAAACGGTTTTCAAACAGCAGCAGTTTGTTGTTAGGGGCGCATTTCGATAACATTTGTGGCAGCCATTTTGACATTAAAATTTATCACAGCAACTTCTGCTTCACAAACTTGATGTGGGTTTGGATGCTGATGATATATGCCAAGTTTCAGATCAATCATTTCATCGGTTCCCAAGAAGAAGTTTTCGAAAGGTGTTATCAAAAAATGCATCACAGTGCCAATTGCAAGAATGTAGCAGCAACATTTTTTCAGTATTTGACAGCCAATGTATCCAGCTTGTTACCTGCCAAGTCAGAACCTGATCAGTCACGCAGCTTCGAAGCAGCAGCAGTTTAAAGTTTTGGGAAGGAAAAAAAAAAAAAAAAAACCTTTAGCAATAACAGTAGGCTTCCCATTCTTTGTCTGGGAAGCCTAATTATAAAAAAGAAAATGAACACATACATAAATAATAAAATACACACAAGGGGTGGGCACTCCGTCACAGTGGCACATAGTGCCACACAACTACCAGCTGAGAAGGTAGGTTTGGCATTTTATTTATTTTTTTATTTTTTTCTCTTTTAGGTAGTTGACATTAGTTATCATTGAATCAATATAAATTACATCATATTTCGGTCAGCATATATGGGCGGCTATCGAGCTCCAATGAACAAGGCCATGGGCCAAATTATATTATGTTATGGGCATGGTCATTTTTCAGATGCAATAAAGAATTGTTCATTTCAAATCCTGTGGATGTCTCCTTTCTGAATGTTTGATCCCAAAATAGAGGCTGTTTTTGAAGCAGGGAGATTAATAACTGCTGGTAAGATAGGATTACTTTAATCAATCATGTTGTTCCTTGGGTATTCATTCATGTTTTTATTCAAGGAGCCTCTGTACACAAAGATTAAGGGCTTTTGAACATGCAGTCCATTGAATTAGTTGGATGTATTTAGTATTTATATCCACAGGATGTCAATGTGGCAAAATTAAAGGAAAGAGGAGGTTCTAAGCCATAGGAGATAAATCAATAGCTTCAAGCTCAGGCACTACTCTGATTAATAAAGTCATTCACATTGGCTGGAGGCAAAAGTGAAAAGGTCTTGTACAGTTACTTCTTTAAGTAACAAATGAAAACACTGAAATCTTCTTGAAGAATGCTTCCTGGAACAGTTTGTGTCAAGGTCATGGAAAATATAACAGAAAGAATAACCAGAAATATTATTAAAAGCAACCAGGTACATGTGTGTAGCTTCACTCAAGTTAAACCAGCAAGTTTTTTCAGATGCCCTGTCTAAATCTATTTGAAATTGCAGATACAGATTCTTGTTAAACCATTGCTAGCATGCATCTAATCTCCTGAGTGTTCTCCTTTCTTTTATCAAAGAAAAAGCAAACTAGATATAGATATTTCCTCTAATTATCCATAATCTGTGTGATCAGCCACTTTAAGATATAAGATAATGATGAAGACAATTCAACAACAATCCAATGAAATTAGAGGAGTTTCAGTATGCAGATCCTGTCTAGTCAAATTTATAGCAAAGTGTGAGATTTAGCATCCTCAGATGCATTCCACACTAAAAGTCTGAGCCCAGGCACCTTTTGTTGCACCCTCCTGCTTTGATCACCTATTTCAAGACCTCATTTTGTATTCTTAGCAGTGGCAAACAAATATGTGCTGGGAGTCAGGGTGTCCAGCACAGCAGAGCAAGACTGTGGTGCTGACATTTGAAAGGCAGTGGGAAACCCTTCCAGGGTGCTGAGACTAAAGTGAGCCACAGCCACTTGATTAAAAAGGCAGCATCCTTTAGTATTTGTTTTTGGCCTAGCTGGACAACGTTAAACTTGTTTGTGAAATAGTGTAGCTGTGATGTGCCGTTTTCTCCTTTCTGTCGCAGTCTCTGTTTGACTGTTAAATGTTTGCATAACAAACAGCCACATATATGGTGAAGGTGACCTACAGCCTGCTTCTCTCCATTTTGTTGCAAACCACATTCCCTTTTCATGAATTCAGCCAGTGTCAAGCTCCAAATCGCAGCCCATCTCTTGGATTTGGCCAGTGTTCATTCCCTGTTTTTGGCCACTGTAAGATGTACGTGTTAACTCTTCACCACAATACATCATCATTTTCCAGTAGGATTCTGAGAAGCAGCAGAGTCTCTTAATCATGACAGTGAAATAAAACTCATAAGATGCTGTATATAAGTTTACACAAACTAAAAGTTTGATGGGGATATTTAAATTAAAAATGCAGTTAACCAAGGGAGCAGAGTTTAGGTAAGATACATACAATCTAACTGAGGTCAAAACTCACCACCAAACAATTATTCAAAGGTTTGGTATTGCCATATCACATGCACGCTCTAACATTCAGCTAAAGATAATTTTACTAGACACTAACTGACATGTTGTTCAGAGGCGGATGTATTACCATACAAATATACTAAATTAAACATTACAGATGCATATGCTTCACTTCAGCGAGAAAAAAAATTGACAGTGACCATGTGACAAAGACGGCTGTAGTGAGGACATCAGACCAGAAGAAACACACAGTACTGCACGATGAAATGATAAATTGATGCGCTGCTGCTCGGTTTATTATTATAAAATATAACAGGACAAAAACAGGACACGGCACTCTTCGCCAAAAACAAAAATACAAACAATAACGAACTACACAGACAAACACGGTGAGCTTCTATTAATTATTAATTCCAATTGCTAATCAATCATTCAATTGGAGTCAAGGTACAACTGCACATGAATTAATAAAGGGCAATTCCCCGTCCTCACCTATTAATACATTTTACCTGCACGTGAAGTGCTGTGCAATCCTCATGCCTAAATACAAATATACATTTTAAACACTCGTGTTACACAGACCCGTTTATATCCCGTGCACCAACATTAACACACAACACAAAATACACACAGGGGCGGGCACTTTGCCACAGACCATCATTTTAAACAATGAAAAGAAACAGGAAATTGACACTTGCGATATTGAACCTGTTATAAAATAAACTACATAAGGAAGAAATACAGATACTTATCACATATTTAACACACTGATTTATTGTACCCTATAGTTTAGCAATTTTTTAAAAAAAAAGGTATATTTTTTGGGCTACATTCTCAAAGAATTTTACTCCAAATCCCATTTAGCATGATTATTTAGTTCAAAACAGGTATGCAATATGTGAAACCAAAGCACTGGCGCTTACAGCAGAAAACAATGTGTACAGATCAACCCATGAGTTGTAGTCATTATGGTATGGTACATTATATATATATATATATATATATATATATATATATATATATATATATATATATAACAGCTCTTTTAATCAGTATTTGTGGAGCTAATTGCCAAGTTAATGGGAAACTTGGATTGACTTAACTTTAGTTAAATGTTCATATACTTTTTGACTGAGTCGTTTTCAGATCACCCCGCCTTGCAACGGGGTCAGCCAGTGGAAAACACACTGGAGGCTGTCTACTTGTCATAACTCCGGGTGATAAAGTGGGTTTATTTAGTTCTCTTCCCTTACCAACTCGCTTGAGATCACTCATGGGGACGATGGAGAACACCATAAAGGGAATTCCGCTACAGCAGGATTCGACGTTTCCTGTGGAACTGCACACATTCAACTAAACACATACTGTGTGGGATTGTGGTCTCTGAAATATAAAACTCATGTATTACTTTAATTGGAGATAAGGATTCATTTCATTCATAACTTCTAGAAGATATTGGTAAACAGAAAGTGAAATCTTAATAAGTTATTTTGTTTTATTTATTTATTGTGCTCAATTATTTTACCCCTGATTTTCTCCCCAATTTGGAATGTCCAATATTTTTCCCCCTCACCACAGTAATAACTCACACAGCTCAGGAGCACTGACGTTTCAGTGGGCATCCTCCGATCCCACAACCAAGCCAGCTTCCTCTTTTACACCCAGAAACTGTCCAGCAGGGTTCACTGTAGCTCAGGGACCCCCTAAATTTTAATATGTTTTAAGTATAATTATTTTATATTAACTTTTTCCTCTAACTGCTGTAACTGTTACAAAATACAAATGATTAAAATGAAGTATTATGATTTAGTACTTAGTATATTTTTGATAAGAATCTCCATAAAAATAACAATACTTACAGAACAGAACTATAAATATCTAGAATCAATCAAATAATTGGACTGTCAGCGGATATAATTATAAATATTTAATATTTCCTTCTCTGGAAAAACAAACAAATACACGTCTTGGATAGATAATATATAATTTAAAATTGCACACTTGCATTTTTAACAGCACTATCACATAAAAAATCCAGTAATTCAATGAAGTAAGATAAGCTGGGAATAGGGGTTGAAAGTCAGGGAGGCTTAAATGCATAGGAGACATTATCTGCTATCCATGTGACTAAGTGATTGACGACCTACTTACTCTGCAATAGATTACAGGCCAGTGACAAGCTAAATAAATAATTATATTTATTACATATTAATGAAAAGATGGATTGCCAGCCAGGAGGATCAGCTCTTCTCAAAACATCCCATGGTAATTGAGCTGAGGGTTACGGAAACCACATCATTCTAATTTGACTGCTACACAACACAAAACACTGAGGTTGCAGCCACCGTATACAAGGTGTAAACATTATTTATATCAATACACAATTGAATGCAGACAGATTCCATCTGGCATCCTAGTTTTCTGCAGATTGTCACAAGGACAGATATTACATTAAGCATATGTGTTTGTACAAGGCCTTCAGACATCATATATTTTTAAGTGAAATGTTACTGATGTTATACTGTTCTCAGTGAGCTCTTAATGACCTTAACAGCCCTTGTTTTCTTTTAATTCACTGTTTTACCCAAATAAGGTGATATACCTGGCAGAATATGACTGCAATTCCAAACTAAAAATTAGTTTTCATTTTAATAAGCACATGACATTAAATTGTATCTGTTAGTTACTTAAAAAGAAAATCCAAATCCTGAAACAACTAGTCTTTATTCGTCCCCACAAAAAAACACCTACTTTTAAAGGTTGGCCCTTTAAGATATAAGGGTTACTGTAATACTGCCACCCTATATCTTGATGAATTTCCCCCAATTACCATCACTAAATACAAACATATGTAACACTTGTCTCACTTACCCCTACACAAATAGGCCTTGAACCTAACAGTAAGGGCCCTGGATTCTTATCTATTATCCCAGAACCAATGGTCCTTTTGTTTTTGCACACTGTTACCAGACAAACTATCACACTTGCTTTTCTTCTTTAGCGATGCCTCCACCTGATGGTCACGTGGTTCCCCTATTATTGGCAGGCGTCCCCAGGAATTTATATTCAACCATATAACAAATGCAAATTAAGCAAGAGCAATATACAACTAATAAAATCACACTCACACGCAGTACTGAATTTTATATAAAACTAATGTTTATAGAGGGGATTCAAGTTGAACTAATATAATGAACTGCAGGTAAGTAAATTGTACATACAATATAAACAATGCCAACAACAAAATACTTTCCCCAAAATGTAACTTATTTTAAGTCACTAAACAGTAACTAAAAGCTCTATGCTTCAGTTGTATTTAACTCAAAGGTACTCTTCTGATATATTCAATTCAAAATAAACTCTAGTGGAGTGCACTCTAGCCCCACGTGTAACACACAGGTAGACAGACGAACTATCAAACACTGTTGCAGGCCTGAATCGTGGCTCGGGTACGTTGTGGCCTAAAAATAAAACAAAATGGCCCCTTCACAAGCTGTATTGAGAACACACAGTTATGCTTACTATTTTAAAAGAAACACTTGGTGGAGTTTAACTCTTTCAGGGTCAGCTTCCCTCTTCCTGAAGAGGGATCGGTAAATAGTAAAGATATTTAGTAAACAATACCACACAATTCAATTTTTCTGTATTCCTAGAAAATGGACAACATTTTAAGGAATGGCAATAAATGCGAAGTTGCCATCTCATGAATTTCATACACATACCCCGTTTGTGATTAATCTGCAACTGTTAGAATGGTGACTGAGACTGTTCACTGCTGTTTATACAGTGGGATCTCCCCATAATGGACAGCTTCCAGACAAGTTACCCTGAAACAACTAGAACCAGAACGTTTTGTATAACGTCAGTCATTCCTAATCAATGGTTGACATGTTGGGATACCACTGTTCTTTAAGCAGACTGGCTCATTAAAATCATTTGCATGTGTTTGAAGAGCAGACAAAGCACCATCAGACCAGTAAGTGTGATCCAGCACTTTATCTAGATCACTGTGAATGGATACAAAAATAATTGCTGCCCATTAAGCTGCTACCTAATAAGCCCAATATTAACCCTATAATGTAGCTGGGTCCTGTACATTTAAAAAAAAAAGAATACCATTCAGACAAAATGGTAAATGTAAGCATGGGGCCAGGGTTTAAAGCACATAGCTGCTTTGTCTAAATTCTTTCTACACTACAAGCAGCACATTACACCACTCATTTTAAAAGGCAAATATCCTACCAATCATTGTGGACACTACAAACAGCTTAGTTAAACACAGCTTGTAAATATTAGGAGATACATGGTGGTAATAAAACCACAGGTGTCTTTTCAGGATACATTTTTGTTTAAGACAAATTTGTGTATTGCGTTAAGGTAACAAAAACACACACAAGAGTTGTCTCTATACTGCAGATGTTTTATTTTTTAATGCATGTAATACCAACATGTTTAAAAATATATATATATTTTCACAACGGCATGCTTATTCTGTACTATGCAAGCAACCAAGGTTGTTTAATGGTCTCCATATGTACCAATATCCCACTATTAGTCCAGCGGCATAGGTAAAAAATTGTGCACATCTTGATACTAGTACCAAAAGTTACTTGGTGTTGTGTATGTTCCTTCTGATTAATTTGTGATATTGTTCAAATTGAAATTAACCCTCGCCGTGCTGTAGGCGACACAAGCTGACAGGGTGAAATACATTGCGTCTGACTGTGAGTGATGTTTATCCCAGGTCTTGAATTTCCTGCTCTTATTGCATGATGGGAGCAACATAACCAATCAACAGGAATTCAATGAGATTAGTAGAATGCAATATGGCTGATCAGGTCCAGAAAATTCAGTTTCTGACCAAAATTTGGCAATGTTGAACACTGTGTTACCCAAACTGGTACCTGATATGGAGGGTAGTAATTCAGTGTAAATAAGATATTAGGATTAAGGTACACTGTTTAATCCTTAGCAGTCCATTTAATCAGCACTTGTCAGGTGTGTCAAGTCCAATTTATTTTCACACGCGCTGTTTACTTTACACATGCTGTTTTTTTTTCCCCCAGAGTAAAACAGATTTAAAAGGCCTAGCACAGTAAAAGGACATTAATACTGTATCTCCAGCCAAGCCCCACCCCTTGTTCGCTGTATTTTTCACATACCTCTTTATAGACGTTCATACTGATAAAACCTATCCTTATCATTCGTTTTATCACCAAACTCAATAATGTGATCCAAGTCATTATTTTATTACAATAACATTTCACAAAACTCTGCAAATGTCTGTGATATTCTTTGAGCACTGGATATAGAAGCAACTAGCTCCTTTGTTTGTGTCCGTGTTTTCTATATGGTGCAGGGGCTATATGCATTACTCAGATACACCCCCTTTTTTTGGGGTTCATTCGGATCCTATCGGTCTCATTCGGCCATTGAAAGGTTTTCTCAGCTTTTTCCGGAGAAAAAAATTACTAGAGATCTGTGCTTGACGCCTTTTTGACTGGACTGGAAAGGGAAAATTGTAATGTTGGACCTGGTCCGACATAGGACCGCAAAGGGTTAAAGCAGTTTTTTCACTTTAAATAAGTAGAGGTGGTCAGCAAGATCAACGCAGACAAAGCATATGTAGTTGGGTACTACGAGCCTTTTGCCTGGCTCTGGTATTCCAAGGGACCCACTCTTATGGGTCAAACCCTGACAGGAAAGGGGAGGGGGTCTGGAGTGTCTGTGAGTTTTTCAGCAGACAGCTAGAGACAGCCACACACTCACAAAGCTTCACATGGGTTGATAAGCAGGTAAACTGATTATGCCCAAACTGTAATTGTTTCAGGTAGGACGGTATGGTTATTTCATACCAGCCACTGGTATGAATTATCAAAGAAACTACAATGGACCTGGCCAGACAACTTTGGTGAGGACCAAATAGAAGTCATGTTAGGTGGGATACATATAGAGATGGCTGCCCTGAAAGCCCTTGAGACGTAGCTTGATGGAAGTGGTTGAATAGATGCTTTGGTCCTTGCTGAAGTGACAACAGTTGGAAAGGTATATTCATTATTACAGGCTTCACATGTTACACACACCAGATATGCGCATCAGGTCACAGCAGCAAGTCTGTACCAGCTTCAGCGATTGCTTACAACAAGTACGTTGAATCTTCTACTAATGAAGAGGCAATGTCATTGTCTGCATGGTGCAGCCAAAGAACAGCAGAGTCCACACTTTCACTATCAAGAAAGATTTAAGACTCATGCGAACTCATTATTTGAAACCATTGAAGAGTTGAGAAACCCATTTGAAGAAGGAAGTGGAAATCTCTCCCTTAGAACAAAGGAAATGGCTGATCCTTCAGTCCATGCCACTGTGAGAGAGATGAAAAGCTAGGAAAACACCAGTACCATACCTTTGTGGAAAACCATCAAAACCACTGACAGATACAATCCCTCAAAACAAACTTTCTCTCTCCAAAGAACGTCCTCAAAAGACAGTGACAAAAGACAAGATGAAGCTTTCGTCAACAAAGAATAACTGCCAATTACTTTCAAAACTTTACACTGGCTGTCAAAACTGTGATGGAAACCTTCAAGACAAAAACCAAGACTGCCCACCCTCTCTGTCTGAAGGAGGATCACTGAGGCCTGGGATAAAGAGTGAGCTACTAACCTGTTTGGATAAAATGGTTGAAATTACTGAAGACGATCCAAGACCCACTGTATCCATTATAGATGGTGCTGCTCTGGTGCAGATGCTCAAGCCTGCAGCATGTAAGACTTTTGAAGAGTACAGTGAGGAGATCTTCTTAACATACCTGTCTAAGTGGATGGGGAAAGTTATCAGAGTTGACATAATCTGGGATTCCCACCTTCCTACGTCTAAAGGCATCCATGAGGTCAAAGAGAGGAAAGGGTACTTGAAGACAGATTTTACCTTCTGCACCACTCCTAAGCAACTGGCAGATTTCCTGCACATTGAGGGAAACAAGTAAGAGCTCTTTAAATTCCTCACTTATCAAACAAAGAAGCTTGGGGATAATGGCAAAGAAGTGGTGGCAACAGATGAGAAGGATGTTCTTACTTTCCCACCCAGCAATGACCTTTCCAAACTGTCACCATGCTCACATGAAGAAACAAACTCTCACATGATGGTCCATGTAGCTGATCAGTTGCCACAGGACATCAGTCTGTGCTGATCCGTACAGTAGATACTGATGTAGTGGTATTGGCTGTGGCTGCTGTTCAGAATATGGGTGTGCAGGAGCTCTGGGTTGCATTTGGGAAAGTAAGTAAGTACAGAATGCAGTCTCTCCATACATACGCCGAGGCTTTGAGTTTGGCAAGATCAAAGTTTCTTCCAGTGTTCCATGCCATTAGTGGATGTGACACAACCTCATCCTTCTGTGAACATTGTTTATCCTTCTGAAAAATTGTTTATTTCCCTAGGTTTCAATACATGTTCTGGCTTTTCATTTATTTATGCCTTAATGGCTGTAAACAATAATTTGTATTGTTGCAATTTAGTCAAGACACCAGATTTACAGAAAACACCATTTTATTTATCAAAAACTTCAATTTGCTAAAGGTCAATGGTGCCAGAATGCACTTGTTCACCAAGGAATTAAGAACTCTTGAAGGACTCTCATCAAGTTAGGCCGGACTTTTGCAACACATTCGGTGGGCAACCTACCAGTGCGGACATGTGCAGGGATAATCTACTGTACTGTTGCCAGCACTGCCAAATCCCACAGACTGGGGATGGATACTGGCAGATGGGAAACTTCTACCTAAGTGTACCACCCTACCAGAGGCTGCCAAATCTTGTTATGAATTGATCCACTGTGGGTGCAAAAAAGCGGTGTGCATCCCACTGCAAGAGCATCATGGCTGTTCTATTTTTTTTCTGAAACATGTATGATGCAGGTTGATCTATTTGTGTAGAATTTACTATGTCAGCATTTAAAGGATTTATTGGACAGTGGCAATTTGTTGAATTCAACATGGTGTGACTGTGATTGTAAGCCTGGTCTGGCAATGTATAGCCATGAGTGAGAGCCTGTGGAAGGGTAGTGTTGTGGTCACTGCAATGGTAAAGACAGGAAATGGAGATTATAGTTCAAAAGGTGTTTCATTATTTATAGAAATCAAACAAACAAAACAGCCAAAATAAAGAAAAGAACCACCCAAGCACATGCTATTTCAGTGTAGTGACAGGTAGCCCAGATGGCTACTCCCAGGCCTCTTCCTAAACTAACCAACTCAACAGGACAAATGAACTGGCTCCTCTTTTAACCCATGTGGCAAGGGTGAATGGAAAATAAACCAGTTAGCACATGGCCACACTTCACACATCGTTTAGCAGGCATGGGAGTCTCATCCCATCCCTAGCATGTTGAGTACATACTTTTCTCCCCAGAAAAAACAAATATCTACATCAGTATTGATCATGCTATAAACACAGAAATCTTATTAGGCTAGTCAAGGGACCAACAAAATGTAGCCTTAATAGTAGGGTATTCTTGCTTTAGAAGGTACATAGACAAAAGGTGTGCCAAAGAAAAGTGTATTTTAGTATTACTGTACTACAAACATGGTGTTAACATAGGTCAAATATAATACATATCTGTGAGTATCATCATTCAGAAACTATTAAAGCAAAAGCAAATTAGTTGTGTAGTTGTATAAAGCTTGCAATCTATCTTACTGACTAGGGTCATAATTTGTAAGTGCTGTGCATTACACAGAGACATGGCACTGCAACGTTATTTATGCACAGATGTAAGTTGCTTTGAACTGTGTTTTATGTAGTAAGATTTTTTTTTCAGCTAGCTGTCTTTGAAACCAATGACCCTCTCACTGTGGTCTTTCAATATCTAAAACACTGTGGCAGAGCAAAGCTCTGCCCTTTAAATTGGCAGGGCTGGGGTTAACTTCCCCTACCTGCCTGGGTTTATTATGTTCAGGTGGCTGGGGTTGATTAGTTGATTAGGTTGATTAACGATCAATCAGCGCCCAGCCACCTGATATAAAAGGTTTCTCATTTGGAGAGAGGGAGCTGAGGAAGCAGGTTGGTTTTTTTTGGTTGTTTGGAAAGTTTGAATCCAGTGAAGGCATTGCCCAGCCTGGAAATTGTTATTTTTGTAAGTTTTGCTTTTTGTCTTTCTTTGTGTTTAAATTGCTTTGTTTTTGCCCTTGAGCACATTTATTTTGTATTTATTTATAATAAAATAGTTATTTTTTTGAACTGCAGTCTGTCTCTGGGCCTCTTTCCACTCGCCAGCCTGCCACAAACACACATACAGTACAGTACACACACAGTCATGCTGACACTTTGCAAAGCAATCTTACAAGCCAGCTCGTATACTACAACTATAATAATCCAGAGAATAAGGATAATAATGACCTGTTTCAACCACAAGCATCAGGATTCTTCACACAGGGCACCACTGTAATAAAATAGAATCTCAGCCCATTAAATTGAAAGGCAAGGGCTGGAAGCAAACCAGAAATCATACAGTTCAAAGACGAACGCCTTGCTATTCAATTAAACAACAAGCTCTGTAATTGAGAGGTAAATACAGGTCACATTCATTTTTATTTTTCAAATCCACTTTCCTGTTCTACATCTAAAACACAGTCCTCACTGCTATCTTCACTTACAACAGACACTTGTCTGTGTAAGTGGGATTTCAAACTCAAACTCTGAGGAACTCATAACAACTTTCCCACAATGTGAGAGACAAACATGTGAACTGTTTGAACTAAGTGTAACAAAAGGGCAGAATACAAATCCAATTACCAAACTAAAATTCATTTGAATATAATTGTCGAACAAGTATCAGTTAAGAAGAAATGTTTTAAGTGTCATAAACACGGACCAGTAAGAAAATAATATACATTTTCTCATGCTCATTATCACTCGAAACAGTGACTTTTTTTTTTTTACAGATTCAACACATTGTTGTTTATCCCTTACTTAAACAGCATGTCATGACTAAAATAATCATGAACTCCGGTGACTTGCCCAATTGAGACGATATTAACCTTCTTGCAACACCTGTTTGACGCAGGAAAATAAATTTACAGTATAATAGTAAATCTCGAAAAACTACTCACTTCTAAATCTGTTGTAGTCATTTTTGTATTACTTTAGTATAAATACATGCTAATTTGGATTCATATGTTGTTTTTTTCTGACTTTATGTGAACGAAAAGACACAAAAGCACCTGTTTTTTCATTGGAAATAGTGATATTTTGAAATTTACCTGTCCTGGTCACAAAAGCAAAGTTTGTGGGGAATAATAGCCATTTTCTATACTTTTGAGGCATAAGCAATTAGGAAATAACACTTACTGCCCAAGAACAAAAATTGTGTTACATAGTGTAATCGACCATTGGTTAAAAAAATTAAAGAAACTGACACATTTGTTATATAAGGTAGGCTATGTTAGGTAAATGACAGAGTCCTAATATTGTGAAGGTGGCTCTTTTGAAAAAAAAAAATGAATAAGTAATAGTAATAGTTGCCTGCTTATTTTGAATATTAACTTTTAAATACTTCTGTTTTGAGAATAGGCCTATACAGTGTATATCTTAGTGGTAATATATTTGTTTTAATTAGTCATAGCCCCAAAGGAATCAGTATACTGTCATTTGGCCCCGAGAAAAATATTCTTGATAACACTGTGACCTGCAATGCCTGGATTGTTCCATTGGATTTAGAACATAAAAACATAAGAAAGTTTACAAACGAGAGGAGGCCATTCGGCCCATCTTGCTCGTTTGGTTGTTAGTAGCTTATTGATCCCAAAATCTCATCAAGCAGCTTCTTGAAGGATCCCAGGGTGTCAGCTTCAACAACATTACTGGGGAGTTGATTCCAGACCCTCACAATTCTATGTGTAAAAAAGTGCCTCCTATTTTCTGTTCTGAATGCCCCTGTAACAGGGAGAGATCTGTGCTGACTCTACTGCCGTGTTCAGGGGCTGCAGGAAGAGGGCGGCAGTCTTCCAACAACTGCCTGTGAGTCATGGCAGTGACACGGGGAGGTGAGAAAGTGGATGTGTGGACTTTCCCCCTCTCTGAATGGCTGAGAGGCGTGTCTTGGGAGATTGTTAGCCCTATAAATTAACGCTCTGTTGTTTCCTCAGATCTGCCCTTTTAAACGCGTAGAGTGCGCGGAAATGCTGGTCCACGACCGAACGGAACGGAAAGGAGGTTCAGAGCGAGACAGTGAGGGAGGGGAACCCTTGGGCAGATCCCTGAATAAGGATAGCTGAGCAGGCTAGGTAGCCGGCAGCGTAGGACGGTGATCCGGGTCGCACAGGCAGCGGCAAGCAGGATATTGCTGCAGAGTGCAGCACCTTTTCTTTGTAGTTTTGTTACTGTTTTATTTTTCCTGTTTCTTTGTGCCTTCGATTTTTCTAGTATTGTTTTGAAGCACCTGCGAGTGCGCCTGAACTGTTTACCCTTGCTTGGTATTCCCGTGGTTCTGTTTACCATAGTTGGTAAGCAAACCACGGACCAACAGTGCCCTCTGCGGGCTGAAAAAGTCCCTTGGGTCGACACTGTCAATACCTTTTAGAATTTTGAATGCTTGAATTAGGTCGCCACATAGTCTTCTTTGTTCAAGACTGAACAGATTCAGTTCTTTTAGCCTGTCTGCATATGACATGCCTTTTAAGCCCAGAATAATTCTGGTCGCTCTTCTTTGCACTCTTTCTAGAGCAGCAATATCTTTTTTATAGCGAGGTGACCAGAACTGAACACAATATTCAAGATGAGGCCTTACTAGTGCATTGTACAGTTTTAACATTACTTCCCTTGATTTAAATTCAACACTTTTCACAATGTATCCGAGCATCTTGTTAGCCTTTTTTATAGCTTCCCCACATTGTCTAGATGAAGACATTTCTGAGTCAACAAAAACTCCTAGGTCTTTTTCATAGATTCCTTCTCCAATTTCAGTATCTCCCATATGATATTTATAATGCACATTTTTATTTCCTGCGTGCAGTACCTTACACTTTTCTCTATTAAATGTCATTTGCCATGTGTCTGCCTAGTTCTGAATCTTGTCTAGATCATTTTGAATGACCTTTGCTGCTACAACAGTGTTTGCCACTCCTCCTACTTTTGTGTCGTCTGCAAATTTAACAAGTTTGCTTACTATACCAGAATCTAAATCATCAATGTAGATTAGGAATAGCAGAGGACCTAATACTGATCCCTGTGGTACACCGCTGGTTACCACACTCCATTCTGAGGTTTTTCCTCTAATCAGTACTTTCTGTTTACTACATGTTAACCACTCCCTAATCCATGTACATGCGTTTCCTTGAATCCCAACTGTGTTCAGTTTGAGAATTAATCTTTTGTGCGGGACTTTGTCAAAAGCTTTCTGGAAATCTAAATAAACCATGTCATATGCTTTGCAATTATCCATTATGGATGTTGCATCCTCAAAAAAATCATTTGTAAAAATGTGTAAAATATTCAGAACGAAATCCGTCCATTGAGGATTACCACCGTGCAACTGTCTGTAACACAAACCAACAAAATCAGCATAACAATGAGCCACAGGCCAGACCCCAATAGCATCAGGAACAACATCACTGGGACCAAAAGCTAAACAAACAAACTCAACAACAGGAAAATGACTTGTCATTTATTCACAAACAGCCAATCTTCAAGAAACTCTGAGCAAACTGCCCCTGCCAAAACAAGCCTTGACAGATAACTTGGAACTCCACGTCCTGGTATGCAGTGTACCAACAAAGTCCAAAACTGTTTTGGAAGACATTGTGGATGTCAATCAAGTGTATAATTCTTTACGGAAGTTAAAAGAAATCAGTCATTTCTAAAAAGACATCATCTCGCCACAAAACTCTGTTAACTTGTTTACTAATCATAACTTGAATGCATTTCAGTGTCATTCTCAGACAGTGAATAAGATGATCACTAAGATAATCACTGTGGAGGAAACAACCAAAGAATAACCTCAACCCAAAGAACTTTTGCTATGTAAGGTTCAACCGGATGAAGAGGCTGTCATTTACCACAATTACACAATCCATCCCATACACAGTGAAATAAAGAAAGGTATAGCTCCTGATCTTTACCAAATGGTTCACATACAGGATGACGCTCTGGAAGACTGGGGGGAAAAAATAGACCTACTGTGTTTCCCAGACTTGTACACTCACGGAATTCATGGAATACATGCTGAACAGATGCCCAGTTTGAAAATAACAGTTTTTCAAAGCTCGGCTTCAGTCATGCCAAGTGCAATTTAGTCTGAATAAGCAATATACCTTTCACCTACAGCATCAGGCCAATCTTTGCCAGATTAACAGAGGACCTCGTGTGGTGGTAAAATTACATCCTATGCATTTTATGTACTAACCTCTGAGCTGTGTGTTCATGTATTTGTTTAACCTGTGAGACTTAAAAAGGGATTATACCAATGTAATAAGAAGTTTGAAGCTTATTTTCTATAATGTTTAAAATTAAGTAATACACTTATATAGTCTGGATGCTTCTCTTCCTCTTTCAGCCTTCATCACACATCTTGTTATTGCTAAGTGAAGAGGGTCTAAGGTGGACTGGAGATGTCCATATATAGCTATGCTTTGAAGTAGACTTGACAAAGATTGTCATGGTGCCAGGAAGAACAAGACATGCTGGCCAAAGCAATAATAATTTAAAGTAGTTATGATATTAGTTATATGATGTGTTGTTATTGTATAATTTGATAGGCCACTTTGATGTTATTACTGCTATGACTGTTTAAGCTTTCCATGCTCAGGTTTATAAGAATTATGTATCATATAATAATAATGTGTTATTATCGATAGTTGTTTGTGAACATACTTCCTCTGTCTTGTTGAAGAACCGGTGGCCCTTATAAGGGATGGAAAGGTACTGATCACTAGCTAGAAAGAGGAAGTTCTATTTTATAGCAACTGCAAGCTGTTTCCGTGGCATTTCACAGAAATGTCACTGACTTACTTTCATTTTAGGGTGGCTTGCAATTTAAATAAGTTGACTGGTCTCATCTTAATCTTCCAAGTTGTTGCTATCCGCGAATATTGAGTTAAGCTTCTGTGATTGGCTCGGAATAACTGTAGGTTACAAGGTATATATTATGCTTACTGGATCTGTGTAGGTCAGAACATTGTTCGGTTTTCCTAACACCTGCGTGTGTTGAGAGTGTTCTCAGGTTTGCAAACTTTAACTATTAAACTTATTTACTCAATCTTGTTTGTTCTACTTTGTCTCTGTCTTACAGGAGTTTAAAGTATAAACTTCCACAACACTGGACTGACCTGGAACAATACATAAAGGAGGTGAATCGACAAGGGTTTGCAAACATGCTGTTACAAAGATGGCCGGAATGGATGGCGTCAGACCAGAGCCAGGAAATAAACAACAAGAGAGGTGGAGTTTGGTGGAGCTGACTGAATGGTCTCGCTCAGCATTTAATAATTGAACAGACAATCAGGAAATAAAAAGGTTGCAACAAACAAAAACACAGGACACGGCACTAGTCGCCAAAATAAAAATACAAACAAAACTGACTATTCAGACAAAACACGATGAGCAGATATTTTAACGATTACGATTATTATTATAATTATTACTATTATCTCCGTCTCCAATCCCGTTCTCCACTCACCAAACACACAACCCTGAGTGGGTGAAAACATGCTTCTTTTATGCAGCTGTACCGTGACTCGATTGCTAATCAATCATTCAGTTGGAGTCGTGGTACAACTGCACGTGAATTAATAAAGTGCAGTTCCCCGTGCTCACATATTATTACGTTTTACTTGCACATGAAGTGCTGTGCAATCCTCGTGCCTAAATACAAACATACATTTTAAACACTTGTGTTACACAGACCCATTTATATCCAGTGTACCAATGACTATACACCAACATTAACACACAACACAAAATACACACAGGGGCGGGCACTTTGCTACACATGCCCATCAGTGAACATGTCGCAAAAGATCCTGTCAGTGCATCCCAGTTCATGCACAACAAGTTTCTTGCAATCCTGCATTTTATCACATCCCCAAATGATCCTCTGGGGAAATTTACTCATTAATTCTGGCACATAGAGTACCAGGGTCACTGAATGCAGCACTTCCACATGCTTATTTGGATGGAAGAAGCACCACTTACTGGAGTTTTCCCCAACTCACAAATTGCACAGTACATAAATCAACATGTCATCTGTACCATTCCAAATGACCTGATAGCACTTGTTCTCAAAAACCTTGTCTTGAAATGGCAGCAACATAAATGCAACAAGTACTGTCTAAGATCCAAGAAAATCAAAAACAAGGTGGTGATAGTTTGTTGCTTTGGATTTTCCAGAAAAGAACAAACCGTGCTGATACTCCGAGATGTGGCTGAGGCCATTGCTGGCCGGAAAGCACTCAAACCTCATGGCAGACTCTATGATCTACCATGGAGTAGCGCAGAAGTTAGAACCAGTGACTACGGGTCTACTTAAATTGCGGTAAGTTTACGTATTTTTCACAGGTAGGTTGCAGAAAAAAATTAGGATTTCGCGGACATTTCGCAGACCTGTTAAAACATTAAGTAGACAGTATTTCAGAACACTGTAAAGCCTAAAAATAGTGGTAATTGCTTCCTTACTAAAACAGAGTGCTGTCATTTGTTAAAGGCAAGCATGCAGCATCCCATTGCAGTTGACTTGCCCATATATTGAGACTGCACGTCTGCATCCACTGAATTGATTGGAAGTGTAAGGCAAAGCTTTGCCAAGTTATACAGATGTGGAACTGGGCAAGTTAGAAGCAACAATTGTTTGAATGTTGGGCCCCAGTACCTATCTAATTGTACCTATTTGCTTAATGCTTGACAAGGTTTCCCCAATTTCTTCTGCTAATTTGGGCTTGTGTGTTTGACATCACCACTTTAAACAGCTGTTGCATTTCTCTAACTTTTTTTTTTATACATTGACATTGTTATAGATCAAATATAAAACATTTTATGACTTGAGAAAGTAACTGTAGCTAATGCTATCAAGTTAGTGGATACATTGTTCTATGAATATAATATAACTTCCTCTCTTAAGTAATTCAATGGAGTTGCCTAATAAATGCAGTATTTGACCATTAGCTCATTTCTGAGTTAATTGGAAGATTGAAAATGCTAATGCATATTACACCACTTTATGACCATTAACCATTATTAATATTAGTATCTTAGCCATGTACGCTAATAATGTTGTGGTCGTTGTAATCGTTTGACTAAGGAATCACTCAGTTGTAATATTACAATAGTTGTGCACCCTTTTGTGCATGATTCTGACTCTATATATATATATAATATATATATATATATATATCTATATATATATATATATATATATATATATATATATAAAACCTGGACGATTATGAAAAGCTTTTTGGGGTGAAGGTTGGAACCCCACTCCCCACTATAGAATCTGATTGGATTAAACTACCTTTCATATATATATATATATATATATATATATATATATATATATATATATATATATATATATATATATGTCTTACATTTTGAAATCCCAGGTGAGTAACTAGAGACTTCTTTCATTTTAAATAAACTGCATACCTAACAGACTACACCCTCTTGGGTCTCCAAGAAAAAAAACGCCCATAATGTAAGCAAAAAACTGTGCGAGAACAGAAGAAAAAGCACATGCACTAAAAATATAAACAAGATAAAACATCTTTCAGGTGGACCATTAACAGAATTCATGAGACTTGTTTCCTTTATAAAAAGGTCCCCAGGAGGAACTACATATTGCTGAGGCATTTTAAAAGACTTCCACTGTATTTACGCAAGGTAATAAATCTAATTGTAATAGGCTAATGAAAACATTTGTGTAGGTTTTCAAACTTGTTAGAGCCCGTACGTCTTTCCAAAAAATCTAGTCTACCCCCATCTGAGATAGGGTCATAATATACCTATGAATTATTAATGTTTACTGAAAAAAAACAAAGATATATATATATATATATATATATATATATATATTATATATATATATATATATATATATATATATATCAAAGAGCCAGCTGCCCAACGTTTCGATATGTTGTACATATCTTTCTCAAGGGATCCTGTGTTTGAATCAAAACACTGGAGGTATTTATAGGTGTATGACGGCATGACAACTACTGTTTTTTTTTTTTTTTTTTTTTTTTAAATGCTTACCTACCAGTGTGATGGATGTGCCTGCTTTTATCACAGATTTCAGTAAAACTAAACCCTGATTAGTAAACAATGCAGCCCCTAGACAAAGTTATGTTATTCTGTATTTTAAAATGAACAAATAGGACTTCAAGTTACAAAAACAAATAAGTGGGTTGGAGGGGCTAGATTTCAGCAAATTATGGAAAACTGCTGTTAAACTAATTAAAATTAAATTAAATTAAAACAAAAAATGCTAAAATAATTTCAAAATCCAGACCAAGAAGTGGCAAAATGAGTCCAAAAATAGGTTATGCTTTTGAAAACAAAACTAGGGATCAGAAAGCAATTCTCAACAAAAGTCGCACATTTCTTCCAACAAATGCAGAAGTGCAGAGAGAAAACAGATGGGGCATTTTGCATAAAAACTATTTAAAATGTACAAATACAGGCATCTTTTTTAAGAAATGTGGTGGCATGCAGCACTATGTGAATATTGAATAACACATTAAATATGTGTGTTTTTTTATTTAACTTCAATGTTATGGTTTAACACTTGAAATGCTATCTGTGTCTTGTGCAGTATTGAATCCAGCCAGAATAAGCATACTGTTTTGAAGTGAGTATTTCCAAAAACTAAATTTGATTAAAGTAGAAAGGTGACATTATTATCTTGCAGTCAAAAATGACTTTTAGCAAAATGCTTACATGTTAGTGTTTAGTGCAGTCATCTGTTCATGTTAATCAGTTGCCAGACAACTTGTTGATGGGCACTCGCTATATGATATGAACACACTCAATAGGTCTGGAGTAGGGAATCCAATTTCAGACACTTCCAAATCCAGGAGTTAGGGATTGATTATCATTATTGTTATTATTATTTTTTAAATCCACGATTCCATTTTTGCAATAATAATAATAATAATAATAAATACCATGCTTGTTACTTCTATTAGCCTAATAAAAAGCGACGTACATGTGTAGGTGTCAAAGACGGCTGCAGTGGGTGACATCAGACCAGAACCAGGAACCAGGAAGTAAACAACAGAGAGGTGGGGTTTGGTGCAGCTGAGCGATTGTTCTCGCTCAGTATTTAATAACAAAACAGACAGAAAATAAAAAGTTGAACGACAAACAAGACACAGGACACAGCACTTGTAGCCAAAACAAAAAGACAAACAAAACGGAGTACACAGACAAAACACGGTGAGCTTGTATTTTAACTATTAACTATTCTTATTACCTTCGTCTCCAATCACGTTCTCCACTCACCAAACACACAACTCCCAGTGCAGCTTTTATGCAGTTGTACCGTGACTCGATTGCTAATCAGTCATTCGATTGGAGTCACGGTACAACTGCACGTGAATTAATAAAGTGCAATTCCCCGTGCTCACATATTATTACATTTTGCTTGCACGTGAAGTGTAGTGCAATCCTCATGCCTAAATGCAAATATAGATTTTAAACACAGTATTACACAGACCCATTTATATCCCGTGTACCAATGACTACACACCAACATTAACACACAACATACAACACAAAATACACACAGAGGCAGGGCACATTGCCACAGCAGGCTAATGCAATTACTCGACAAAGGAGTTCTTTGATTAATTAGTCAAAAAATACAGGAAAAATTTCAAGTAAAGATAACACAGTCATGTGATTTCACTTTCTTTGTAGCGCAGCACAGCTGCCTGCTAAACTCAATAATACTGTTACTTAAAAACATAAAAGTTACAAAGTACTACAATATGGTAAAATAAATAAATAAATAAATAAATCATCCATTGTCCGCTATTACAGGATTTTACTTGCGTACTCCCTGAGGAGCGTTTGAGTACACCCAGGGTAAGCGTATTCCAGTTTGAAAACCGCTAGTGTGGACTATTAGAATAATGCCTTCATCAAAACCAGAGTTGCTATAAATCTCAACAGAAGTCAGCATGTTAGGCCTATAGCTAACTGTTCCCCACCCATTGTAAACACTAACAGCCATATCAGAACTTACAGCGTCGGAGGACCACGCAGTTCTGAATTGCATACTGGCCCACCTGCAGGCGCCCGGCCAGCCAGACAGGTGGCTAGTGTGTAGTAAGCCAAGAACTCCCTAGCCGACCTAACCCCTACCCTGCCCGGGCAGCACTTGACCAATTGTACGCCGCCCCATGGGAACTCCCGTCCACACTTATCAGTGGTATAGCTTGTTCGGATTCCTGTAAGAAACTGTTTCTTAGTGGTCAAGGATGGGAAACTCTGGTCCTGCAGGGCCATTCTACATCAGGTTTATCAGGTACAAGAAAATCATTTACTGCTTTGGGAGCTGAATAGTTAATGGTTTAAATAAAACTATTAGGGCTACAGTTAAAATAAATACCTGGTTTTGAAGGGCCAGACTTCCTGCTGAATGGAATCTTTTGCATTCATTAGTGTTAAGTTGTGTTTAAGAGATATTTGTTTCATATTATCCTGTAGTTTTAACTCAGGTCAAGCACCCTGTAGCAGGATGGTAGGAAAACCCTACTGGTTAAATTTATTCATTTATTTTTAGAACGGGGTCTCCCCCTCCACCCCTGTGTTATTTTGTGCTTGTTAATTTATTTAGTGTTTATATAAATGATGGTGAAAGCCGTGTGTTTTGTTTGTTATGATTTAGTTATTATTATTTGTATATATGACGGTGAAGTGCCGTGTTTTTTTGTTTTATTTGTTGCAATGTGTTCTGGCAGAGGCGAGGTTAGTAAACTTGTCCTCTGCCAGGAATGATTAAAAACCTTGTGCAGAAGGTGGTCATCTCCCAAATTAATTAAGTGATTAATTTGTTGCTAAATCAGGAGATGGTCACCTATATAAAAAGCCTGCAGCTCTCCACGTTCGAGGTGGGGTGTTCAGGGGAGGAGCAAAAGCGAGATTTAAAACTAAAGGCTAAGGAACAGTTAAGGCACCTGCCCAGCCTGACCTTAGTTGCCGTAGTTTTGTGTTCAAGATTTTTTGTTTAACCTTTTATTTTGCTCCGTGAACAGTGTTTTGTTTTTGTTTAAGTACTTTATTGCCTACATTTTAAAACACAGACATTATTTTCTCTCTGATTCTTTATTCTTCTTATTCCATGTTTCTGACTGATTTTTGGAACCTCTCCTCCCAGAGTTTTGAACTGCAGTTTCAAGTTGAAACTTGGCAGAACTATTGCACTCTATCTGTCTTGAGTTGCTATTACTTTTGGTGCCGATTGGACACGGATTTGGGGGTCATAGGTCATAACCCCCCAAAACTAAACTGCTTATAAGTCCTTACAGGAACAAGATAGGGTCATAGTTGAACATGTATAAGAAACCATTGGTTCTCTATAAGACCTACTTTTTTGTTGACCTATGACCTTCCTAGACCAAGATAATGGGCATTTGGCTAATTAAAAAATGACTACTAAAATAGGACAGCTCATAACTCCTGAAAGAGGGCGGATAGGCCCACAGTTTGTATTGAACACGTATAGGAACCATTGTATGCTCTAAAAAATCTGTCCTTGCTGTTTAGTTTGACCTTTGACCTTTCATTACTTGTCAAACTGGACAAGTAGACACTATAAGAGCTTAAATCTCCTTAAATACTGCAGATAGACTCATATTTACTATTGAACATGCATAGGAAACCAATTTAGAGCTTTCTAAAAATGTCTAGGACATTGACCTTTGACCTCTCATTCATGGTCAAACTGGACAATAGATTGTTTTAACAGCTTCTATCTCCATAAATACTGCAGATAGGCTTATATTTAAATATTGGACACTTATAGGAAACCAATTGAGAGCTTTCTAAAAATATCTTGGACTTTGACCTTTCACCTCTCGTTCATGGTCAAACTGGACGATCGACTGTTTTAACATTTTCTATCTCTTTAAATACTGCAGAAAGGCTTATATGTACTATTGGACAGTTATAGGAAACCAACTAAGCTTTCTAAAAATGTCTTGGACTTTGACCATTCTTTAATGGTCAAACTGGACAACTAAATTCTATAATAGCTTAAATATCCTTAAAAACTGCAGATCCACCCATTTACTAAGGCACACGTATAGGAAACTAACTAAGAGCTTTCTAAAAATGTCTTGGACTTTGACCTTTGACTTCTGGTTTAAGGTCAAATGGGCAAGTGACTGTTTTGACAGCTTATAATTCCTTTAAAAAACTTGATTTTGGCCTTTTAATTCACTTGTAATCCACTTTTAAAGTGACCAGTTGAAAAGGCAAACAACGTCAATGCTTGCATTTTATAACGCATACGAAGTTTCCCCAGAAACTGCCATTCTAGTTTATTTTGTGTCTTTAATAAAAACGGTGGATGTCGCATCTTTTTGACCTGCAGTACTATCTGGTTTGTTTTCTCTCCTGCTTCTAACCTGACATCACCTCTCAGCCATATCCTGTCACACACCCACATATAGATGATGTATTGCTCGGCAGTCAAATCGCCAAAAGCTACACAAACATTCCATGTGAAATTGTCACAACATTTAGGAGTGCTGAGTGGGCCAATAGAGAAAGCAAAGCACTCCACATTCCAAGATATATGGTCACATCATTTTGTCCAAAAATAAAACCTTGAAAAATGTTTAAGATTAACATACTGATATAATACATACCTAATTTTAAGCCCTTTCTAATCCCTAAATCGTGTAGACTGTCTAACTGCACTGCTTTATTATTTTTTATACTGCATTTTAAAGCACAGTATGCTGTGGGTTTTAGTGCTGGGAGCCTAAATAAAGATTATGCACACATGCTGAGAGAGAGGCAATTAGATGCCAATGACATGATTAACATTCACCAAGCAGTTGATTTTATATTGAGTGAATAGGGATTTTTGTTATTATAATTTGTGGCTAATTCAATTAACCGTTGATTATTTTAAGTAGCACTGTACTAACCTCAATGCACATATATTTTAATAACCCCTTTCCTCCCCCTCAGGTCAGAGTACTGGTATGCAAATTCTTTAGTATTTCAGTGGCCAGATAATTTGAATACTGAATTAAAGCTGAGTAAAGGCAGCCAGGTGACATTGGCAAGGTCCTCCCATGGATGAGGCTGCCAAAGTAAGGGCTTCGAACTGCTGCTTCCCCTGCTGGTCTGCAACCTTCAGATGTACAGTTTTAGAATGCACTGGTTTTAAGGGCAAATAAGTGTGAATGGAGAGATAATGTGACTTTGTTCTCCAATCTTATCAATAGCAGTGACACCCGAGCAGGAAAACTCATCTACTTTGTTAAGAAGTCAGCAGGTTTAAATACAGCAGATCCAGCTTTGGCTAAAATATTAATGACCCTAATTTTCACTAATCTGACAGTCAATGAAAGTGTCATCATTACTTTCCATTAAGGATGGATTTGAGTACACAGGATGAGCGCATGACTGAAAGCTGCTTAAACCTCTCCAGCAATAACTAGTAATAGCCTGTGCTGGTTTGGGGTAGAGTAGAAAAGTGATGGTCGACCTCAGAAACTGGTGGTCGACTAATCACACAGTTCAATTTCAAAGCAGCAGCAACATAGTAATATTTTGTGTATTTAAAGTGTATAGTAGTGACCTAGCACTGTCAAAATTTGTATGGAATTCAACTTTTAGATCTTTAATAAACTTTCAAATACATTTTCAAAATGAGTGATTTGTTTTACAATTACAAAGGTAACCTGTTGTGCTTTTAACTGACTTCAATGGATTCTCTTCAGTTCTAGTTGCCATAGAAAAAGGGGTATATAGGGTAGATCAACATATGTCTTTATATTGGTAAGCACCATCACCATCTAGTGTCCAGTTGTGTATTGCCAACAATGCAATGGTAAAGTAGATGACAAGATGACACTTGGGGTAGATGTAAAGTGTTGCGGCTGTCGCAATAGTCGAAAACCAGTCGCAAACAAATCGGAAGTCTAGGGTGAAATGTAGTAAACATGTGCAATGTTGTTAGCGACTTTTTAGTGCTTTGCTGCAGCAGTTTTTCTTGAGGTACAACCTTAGTAGGTGAATATGTAATTATGGGCGTTCTTGTATACATTTGCAAAAAGGGGGTGGAGAGTTCTCAAATATTACAATGAGATGTACTAAAGCTGCCGACAATTGTGACATTTACAATTAAGAACTTTTGAAAGCATGTTTTAAACAATCGCTTTGTGCTGGCATTTCCCAGTCCACTTTTTCTTGTGTGTTCCCAGTTGTGCTCAATGTATTTTTGAGACAAACACCCAAGTACCTAATTTTCACTAAAGTCAGGGTGTACTTACAACCCTTGAAAACAAATTTCTATGATATTTCTGGTTTTCCCAGCAATGACTGCACACATGTGCCACTAACCCCTCCAGCTCATTCTGAGCATCTGTATAGGTCCGTGATCTATTGTGTGTTAATTGCCTAGGCTACTAAGTAGGCCCATACTAGATGCCCTCCTGAAAGCAATGTTCGTCTTTGCATACTGTGGATTCCTCCAGTGCAGCAAAATCACCTCCCTGACCAGGCTTTTGATCCTCTTCTGACCTTTACATGAGAGATCTTCATCTTCTGATTGGATTAAACTGCCTTTCATTATATATATATATATATATATATATATATATATATATATATATATATATATATATATATATATATATATATATATATATATATATATATATATATATATATATATATATATATATATATATATATATATATATATATATATATATATTATATATATGTCTTACATATTAATAATAACAGTATTAAAATAGGTAAAATGAATACAGAACAGAATGCATTGTATAGATGATGTTTACGTTTAACGAAAAACTATGTTATTTTGATTCTTGCACCATTGCATGTATAAACATTATCTTTCGGGCACCCTATGCTGCAGCAAACCAGAACTCAACTCTTGCTATTTATTTGAACAATGTCGCACGACTCTCACAATATATGCTAGAAATCTTGCTAAGACGACAAAACAAATATTTAAATTTTTAAATTGCTTATTGGATGATTCTTTGTCTTATACAGTAGGATTACAAAATGTTAGGAAAGTAAAGCAAAACAAGAAAATGTAACTTGAAGCTACTTACTCCACAACCTCACGCTCACACACACACACACAAAATACATTTAAAAGCAAATAAGAAAGCCTGTATATTGAGCTTGACATTGTGCATATTGGACTGTAATGGAATGGAGAAGTGATGAAAGGATTAACTGGCCTTAATTAATCCAATGAATCAATCAAAGGCAACCTTGCTGCAGTATGTGATAGAGACACTTAATAAAAGACAGACAGCAGATTTAATGAGTCACAAACAGGGGTGGAAGACATAGATTTTCATTGAGATTGACTTGAGTAACTGATTTGCCAGGAATATGACTTTTTCATTTAGTTCATTTACTTGTATGATTTTGATTCTTAATCTCCACTCCTCTAAATTCAGTGCTTCATCATTATAGTAATTTCAAAACACTATACGAATACTATGAAACAACCCTGTTCCCATAGTACAAGCATAGCAAGGTGTGACAAAGCATTGTAAAGCATAATTACAAGCTGGCAAATCATGTTAAATCATGGAAATGTATAGTATAACTTGGGAAAAGTGCAAATTTACTGTAATAAAATTTTATAAGGGAAACAATAGTATGCATGGTATAGTACATTGAAGAAAGCAAAAGCAAAAATCCACATGACTTGGTTTCTTATAGTTTTACCTTTTTACTATACCACACTTGTTTTACATGGCTGCAGAACAGAAAAGTCTGTATACATACTGTATGATTAAGCAAAAACTGTGCTGAATTTGTACTGCATGTTGTTCTAAAAGCCAACTCTCTGTGCAGTGTATTTAATAAACTAACCCACTTTGACTGTACAAGAGCCAAAGGCACTTACAAGTGAAACTTGCAGTCAAAAGTACATACTCTCTGTCATTCTCATGGACCGTCACCAAGTATTGCCTAGAGGGGAGCCCTGAGGCTGTTGTAGCCCTTCCTCACCTGAAGGAATTCACTGCAGAGAAGTAGTAGAACCTCCTTGCTTTGGTTATCCACAAATTCCGAACCAGCATTTCTCTGGAGGGTTCATTAGAAAACTGAGTGAGTGAATCAGAGGTTTCTGTGACAGCTGCTAGAGAGAGGAGATACTGAGCACTGTACTCTCTGGTACAGAGGACCAAGGACAACAGCTCAGTCTCATAGAATATTTGAAAACCATTTCATCTTTTTTTTTCTTCTGGGAAATATTTGTCAGTTATACATCAGACGGTATAATGGCGTTTTTGGTTATCATCTACAATGTTCCTCTTTGGATTTCATTTTATGAATTAAGGAAAGCACCTAATCATAACTCGTACAGTAAAGCCAGTGTTATATTACATTTTTATTTGTTCAGTTATTTTCTCTTATCCCATATTTACCTGGGAATTGATACAGTCATATGGCAGTGAAAGTGTTCATTTTGATTGAACTTGACTGAAAGAATCAGATACCATAGCTGTGTACAACCTGTAAAGACACTATTTCAAAGTGTATAGTCGGTACCATTGATGTGGTGTGACAAAGTGCCTACCCCTTGTGTGTATTTTATTATTTATGTATGTATGCATTTATTATTATTATATAAGCATATTGTGTTTATGTGCGGATGGACCAAATCCATCCGACATGATTATTTATTATTTAAGATATCGGCGAAACACAGTGCATTTGTGTTTTGTTTATTTATTTAAAACCCTCATACAGAAGGTGACCATCTCTCAAGTTAATTAATTGATTAGTTGTTGCTAATCAGGAGATGGTCATCTGTATAAAAACCTGCAGCTTTCTGTGCTACAGGACAGTGTCAGAGGCAAGACGTGTGTAAATTAACAGAGAAACAATTGCTATATCTAAAATATACTGTTTAGAATTGTTAGTGTTTGTTTTACTTTGGCCAGAGTGCCCTTACCCTTGTTTTGTGTGTTATTTTTTTTAATTGTTTATTTTGTTAATTATTAAATAAGAACACAGCGGCGCCGTTTTGCGCATACAACCATTGTTATTGTTTGATCCCCTGGTCTGATGGCACCAGCCACACGCACCACTCAAGCCACCTGATCAAATGGGATAAACGCCACCAGGAGCCGGACCAGGAAGGCAAAGTGCATTTTTTTTTGTTTGTTTTTGGATGGGAAAATAAAAGAAGATAAAAAAATATGGGAACGCACGATAGAAGGCAGTAACAGTATATTTTAGATATAGACGACACTTCCCAGGGCAGCAGTGTGAGGTACCGCCATTATATTTTAATTGCTGATATCTCAGCCTCTGTTTGAGACAGAAAGACAAGAGCACCCGCACTAATACAAATGTTTGGACTTGCATATTGAGGCACAGTAATTTGTGTGACTTTCTTTATTTAGCAAACACCTTTATCCAAAGCAACTTACAGAGACTAGGGTGTGTGAACTATGCATCAGCTGCAGAGTCACTTACAACATCTCACCCGAAAGACGGAGCACAAGGAGGTTAAGTGACTTGCTCAGGGTCACACAGTGAGTCAATGAGTTAGCTGGGATATAAACTGTGCACCGCCTGGTTACAAGCCTTTTTCTTTAACCACTGGACCACACAGTCTAGCACCAGGGCCCAGTAAATTGTAGCTCCAGCACAGGCTGGGGGGTGGGGCTAAGATGGCTAAACACTTTGCGTGAATAGGTGAAGAAAAACTAATCATGTATATTATATGAAGGGCTTCTGATTTTCAGTTTTAACAGATAAAACACCCCGATACAAGAAAAAAAAAAAAAAAAAAAAAAATGAAATCAGTGGATAGCCAAAAAACACCAGAAAATCTGGGGAAATGATTAATCAATTCATGTTGACTTTACCTTTTTCCCATTAAAAAATAAAACCTACTACAAAAATAATAATAAATACATTTCCCAGTGCTGCTGACTTGTGTCTATCATCGATTTGTTCTGAATACTTTAAACCCGCCTCAACTACTGAATGACAGAACATACCTACATTTGGAGACTCTGCTTATGAGATTATAATCAGGAATGGAGGCTTGTTAATGGGATTTAAAGCTGTATTACAGTTAAGATACAGAGGATTTCAAACAGAATTGTGGAGAAATGTAAAAGAAAATGCCTACACACAAAAACCCCAGAAGAATGTGCCCATGAATAGAAGACAGCAAAGAAGGTACAACTTAAGTGTGCAAGTACTGTCGAGTTACTATATATATTTTGACAGGAAAAAAAAGAAACGCTCAAGCGTTTTGGAAAGTAACCGAAAAAAATAATTTTATACAGTATATATACAAAAAAAACCAAAAGCCCAGCAAAGTCGAAAACAGCTAAAAATGACCACCAAAAAATACAATTAATAAAAACCAAAAAATAGAAGCCCTAATTATATATAAACCGGTGTCAGTGCTTAACACATATACACCTAGTGCTGTAACATGAATTTATGTCCTAGCATAACTTTCTGTTGTATGGAATTGCATATGTTCAATAGCATAATACAGACTTTGCAAGGGAGGAAGAGGTGATGGGCTGGCATTAGCATTCATAGAAACATGGATAGGAGGAATGGGAGCACTTTAAGAACAAGACACCCACACGACAAATGTATGACACAATGATATTGTCATCTGCAAAAATGGAAGTGTATGAAGTACGCTGTTATGAAACAGTGTTTACATGGGCGAGTGGAATGTGCTGTGTCATGTCAGTTTGAGAGGGCAGCACCAACAACACAGACCAACCAAGAGTTTTTCAATGTCATACTGGATGAGCATCAGAATACAGTTTAATGGGAGGGATGGCCTCACCGTCACAGTTGGGCTCTAAACGTTGTAATGTAATACCAGTATGTTTTGTATTCTCCATTGTTGTAGGACTATGCTGGCAGATAGCACACACATGCATACTGTAAATATCCATCCTTATGCAGTGCAGATGAATGACTCTTGTGTTATCTGCAGTTGTATCTTGTTCAACTTAACTGACGATGGCTGTCTGTGTTTTCTTGTGTTTCCTTGCTCCTTACATTGCTTATAAGGGTGTGGGAGGTAATGCAGGGTTAGGGTTAAAAACCCTAACATCACATTTCCCTATTTTTAATATCAAACTTAACTGATACATTAACAAAGTTGCATTTTGCAAATAATCATCAATTAGTAAAATGCAGTCCCTTGTTTAGATTTACAGCGAAGGTGCGTCCTCTTGCACTTGAATTTTTTGACATTCCTTGACTTGCGTAGTTATCAGACTGGAGAAGGCTACATTTCGATACATTTCATTTTTGTCACTTAAGAACGTAAGGAAGTTTACAAATGGCCCTGTGAAAGGGTGGCTTGCAGTGGTAACGTCAAACCAGAAACACAGACTCGAAAACAAGGAATGGCGGGTGAAACTGAGGCACAGGGATGATCAGTATATTTATTAAATAATAAAAGAAATATTTAAACAAACATGAAATATACAAAACAAAAAGGCACGTTGGCCAAAGAAATAAACAATAATAGTAACTAAACAAGTATTGTGCTGGTTTTAACCAACATGTATAGCAATTCTTTATCTCTCCACTTTAGTTTTACCTACCAACTCCTCACTCGTTCTCCACTCTGAACCTTATCTCCTAATGAGCTTGGAGTGGGTCTTTTGTATCATTGCTGGGTCCTTAAAAAAAATATTCAGCGAATAAAGGCACTTTACAGAGCATTAAAAAAGGACCAAAAAGAAAGTACGCAGAAAGAGTACACAGAACTGCAAACGCAAGTCAAAAAGGAAGTTAGAAAGGCCAAGAGAGAAATAAAAATGAACATTGCTAAGGGAGCTAAAACCAATTCCAAAATGTTTTTCCAATATTACAACAGCAAGCGAACATTCAAAGAGGAGGTTAAATGTTTAAGAGATACAAATGGCAAAATCGTAGATGAAGAAAAAAAATAGCAAATATATTAAATGATTACTTTTCACAAGTTTTTACAAAGGAAGATACTGACAACATGCCCCACATGTCATCCAGTTCCTATCCAGTTTTAAATAACTTTAGCATAACTGAGGCAGAAGTGTTAAAGGTACTAGGAGCTCTTAAAATAAACAAATCCCCTGGGCCGGATGAGATCCTCCCAGTAGTACTCAAAGAAATGAAAGAAGTAATTTACAAACCGCTAACCAAGATCATGCATCAGTCTCTTGACACAGGGGTGGTACCGACAGACTGGAAAATTGCAAACATAATACCGATCCACAAAAAAGGAAACAAAACTGAACCAGGTAACTACAGACCAGTAAGCCTGACTTCTATTATATGCAAACTTATGGAAACTATAATAAGATCCAAAATGGAAAATTACCTATATGGTAACAGGGTACTGGGAGACAGTCAACATGGTTTTAGGAAAGGGAGATCGTGTCTAACTAACTTGCTTGATTTTTTTGAGGATGCAACATCGATAATGGATAATTGCAAAGCATATGACATGGTTTATTTAGATTTCCAGAAAGCTTTTGACAAAGTCCCGCACAAAAGATTAATTCTCAAACTGAACGCAGTTGGGATTCAAGGAAACGCATGTACATGGATTAGGGAGTGGTTAACATGTAGAAAACAGAAAGTACTGATTAGAGGAAAAACCTCAGAATGGAGTGTGGTAACCAGCGGTGTACCACAGGGATCAGTATTAGGTCCTCTGCTATTCCTAATCTACATTAATGATTTAGATTCTGGTATAGTAAGCAAACTTGTTAAATTTGCAGACGACACAAAAGTAGGAGGAGTGGCAAACACTGTTGCAGCAGCAAAGGTCATTCAAAATGATCTAGACAAGATTCAGAACTGGGCAGACACATGGCAAATGACATTTAATAGAGAAAAGTGTAAGGTACTGCACGCAGGAAATAAAAATGTACATTATAAATATCATATGGGAGATACTGAAATTGGAGAAGGAATCTATGAAAAAGACCTAGGAGTTTTTGTTGACTCAGAAATGTCTTCATCTAGGCAATGTGGGGAAGCTATAAAAAAGGCTAACAAGATGCTCGGATACATTGTGAAAAGTGTTGAATTTAAATCAAGGGAAGTAATGTTAAAAATGTACAATGCACTAGTAAGACCTCATCTTGAATATTGTGTGCAGTTCTGGTCACCTCGCTATAAAAAAGATATTGCTGCTCTAGAAAGAGTGCAAAGAAGAGCGACCAGAATTATTCCGGGCTTAAAAGGCATGTCATATGCAGACAGGCTAAAAGAATTGAATCTGTTCAGTCTTGAACAAAGAAGACTACGTGGCGACCTAATTCAAGCATTCAAAATTCTAAAAGGTATTGACAGTGTTGACCCAAGGGACTTTTTCAGCCTGAAAAAAGAAACAAGGACCAGGGGTCACAAATGGAGTTTAGACAAAGGGGCATTCAGAACAGAAAATAGGAGGCACTTTTTTACACAGAGAATTGTGAGGGTCTGGAATCAACTCCCCAGTAATGTTGTTGAAGCTGACACCCTGGGATCCTTCAAGAAGCTGCTTGATGAGATTTTGGAATCAATAAGCTACTAACAACCAAACAAGCAAGATGGGCCGAATGGCCTCCTCTCGTTTGTAAACTTTCTTATGTTCTTATGTTCTTAATTAACCATTAAACAATTACCTTATTAAGGCTCCAGCCGCATTCCCAGGAGCTTTACAGGGATGGGGATTCAACCCCATCCACACTTTGAGAGCGGCTTTTTGCAGGTCTAAAACAGCAAACAATGACGGACAGCTCTTGTCCGTCTCCCCAACAAAATATATATATAGCAATGCAAGGGGCAAGGCAACACAAGCAAACACAGACAGCCATCATCAGTTAAGATGAGCAACATACAACTGCAGATAACACAAGAGTCATCCATCTGCACTTCATAAGGATGGATATTTACAGTATGCATATGTGTGCTATCTGCCAACATAAATTATATCTATCTATCTATCTATCTATCTATCTATCTATCTATATATATATATATATATATATATATATATATATATATATATATATATATATATATATATATATATATATATATATATATATATATATATATATAGGGGTGGGACACTCCGCCACAGGCCCATATTGCTTGCTTGGTTATTAGCAGCTTATTGGTCCCAGAATCTCATCAAGCAGCTTCTTGAAGGATCCCAGGGTGTCAGCCTCAACAACATTACTGGGGAGTTGATTCCAGACCCTCACGATTCTCTGTGTAAAAAAAAGTGCCTCCTATTTTCTGTTCTGAATGCCCCTTTGTCTAAACTCCATTTGTGACCACTGGTCCTTGTTTCTTTTTTCATAGCAAGCTGAACAGAACTGAAGACATTATTCAATATTTTAGATTGTAAAGTTTTAACATTACTTCCCTTGATTTAAATTCAACACTTTTCACTATATATCCAAGCATCTTGTTAGCCTTTTTTATAGCTTCCTCACATTGTCTAGATTTCATCAGTCAGGAATTGGAAGGAACTCCCTACAGTTGACGGAAAGCACACTGGGAATAAAATGGGGCTAATCTATGACAGCCCAAGATTTATCCAAGTATTTACAAAGACTACTGATGCAACCCTTCAGCCCAACTGTTTCTCACTTATTGAGTGACGAGGGTAAATGGCTAGTAAACTACAATGAACACAGGGAACTTTAAAATCAGAAAAGTAAACAATGTATATGTGGCAGGCTGGCGAGTGGACAGAGGCCCAGAGACAGACTGCAGTTCAAAAAAATACTAATTTTATTATAAATAAACACAAAAATAAAGTGCACAAGGGCAAAACAAAAAGGTTCAAACACAAATAAAGCAAGACCAAAAGGCAAAACTTACAAAAAAATAAGGTTTCCAGGCTGGGCAATGCCTTCACTGGATTCAAAATTTCAAAAATACAAACAACCAACCAAAAACCACCAACCTATTTTCTCATCTCCCTCCCCTCAGATGATAAGTATAGGCCTCCTTTTATGTCAGGTGGCTGGGCGCTGATTGATCATTAATTAAGTTAATCATTTAATAAACTAATCAACCCCAGCATCATAATAATATAATAAACCCAGGCAGGTAGGGGAAATTAACCCCATCCCTGCCAATTTCTAAACGGCAGAGCTTTGCTCTGCCACAGTGTATGAAAATCAAAAGGCTCTTTATGAGTACTTTGAGAAAATTCAGAATGAGGACAGTTCAACAATCTTATGGACTAACAAAGCTTCTGGGAGATAAAGATTTGCTTTTCTTTTTTAAGTTTCTTTCATTCTGCCATGCTTCACAACATCTTACAAAAGCAAAATTTGACTGCAGTAGCAATTAAACACTCTCTGGACAAATTCACTAAATCTGTGATAGCATTGGAAGAAAAGTTCCTGCAGAAGAAGCCAAAAACCCAAGCGAAACTGAACCACCAAAGGAAAGAATTTGATCAAACAATGCTGATGTAGCAAAGGAGGCATGTAACATTATGATTCTGTAGAGTAAATCACTTGATATCACCTGATCTTATTGATCCTGAATGCTTCCATCAATTTAATGTGGCTTAACAACAAAGTTAAATGAGATGTTAATGTTTATAACTCAGCTTAATGTGATCCGGCTAGCCTATATGAGGTAACCGTAGCCCTTTTTGAGTAAATATATAAAGATTTAAAATATTTTTTCTCAGGGGGTGCAAGAGACAACAATACATCTGGGACCTCTGGCACTGGACTTAGAGCATGGAAAGCTGCTTTCTAAGCCTGTGTACTGTAGTAACCATGGAGACTACAGGCGTTCTATATGCGCAAGAGGAGAGAGGAGGCTATGCAGTTTTTTGGGTTTTTTTGTGTGAACACTTGACTGTCAAAAAAAGTATGAGTTTGCCCAAAAAATGAGCAGGACTTGATCGAAAGTTAGCAGGTATGAGCAATACTATAAAAATTATGTGTTCAAAACAATGATCACTATGACAAAGTGATATGAAAAATAAACTGTATTGTAATAAATAGTAATAAATGCTGTATTGATAAAACAGTTTTATTTTTTGTTTATATAAAACCATTTGAATATTTAATTTTTTTCTCTTGTTCTCGCCACTAACTCTGTACCAGTACCAGGAGTTATTAACTCTGGTCCTCAGGGATCTCCAATCATCCAGGTTTTTGTTCCAACCAGCAAATAATTATTTTTATTAAAATCTATTGGTATGCATTACATATAGAATTCTCATGCCCTAGACTTTAGTATGAATTAGGACATTTAAATGTTTCAGTGTGATATTAAGCAGTATACATTTTAAAACAAAGTAAGTGCTGGTTAGATTAAAAACTTGGACCACTGGATCTCGCCAAGGACCAAAGATGAGAGTCCCTGTCTTAAGCAGTGACCTAACACCTGTTTTTCTGGACACTTTTTCTCTAAGGAGGGTGATGGGCATCCTAATGGACTAATTGTTAAACACATCAGTACAATAAACTGTGTAACATTGTCTGATTTAAACATATGTCTTGGTAATTACTTTGCTCTGTGCTATAATGTCTATATGAAGTTATTCATTGTTAAAAGCTTTGATATGTGCTGTGCTGTCTGGGTTAAACGTCTGCATGCGGGAACAGTTTTTGTACAAATCTTGTCTGGTGCAAACCATTACTTAATCAATGCTTGCTACTGTGTTTATAATTGCAGTATTCATTACTTATCCCATCACATCTACTATTCAAATTCTGTTGTTGCCATATGATTTAATCCTTCCTATTACACTATATGTTTTGTAAACAATCCTGCCTTGCCCAGTTTTCTTGATTATGTCATGCTATCCTATTGCTTCTGGGATATATATTTTTCAGGTTTATTTATATTTCCATCACAAAATATTAGTTATTTGATGTTGCGTAAGGGTTGCTTTTGTTACAGCACACCATAGAGTTTAGTGCCCTTTCGTAAATGAGGCCCATAGTATCATACTTAGCTTGATTCATGGGTTTGTAGCAATCCTGAATTTCTAAAACGGTACTTTGTCGAAACGGACAGGTTTCATCAGTTATATTGTGTTGTCTGTAGCCGAAAAACAACTAGTGTATTTTGAGAAGTGAAAGCATGATTAGGACGCAGTTGGTACAGCAGACTAGATGCACTATGATACTGGAACACACACACACACACACACACACACACACACACACACACACACACAGTGGTTTTCAGAAGTATTTACCCCCTACCAATAATGTCACATTTTGCTGAATTACACATGTGTGCACAGCTTTTCAAACAAACTTTTTTTATTCAAAGCTGCAGTGGTTAAATTGAACACTGTTACTTGAGGAGGTTAAATGTCAGCAACACCTGCAAAGAAAATGTACAAAATGAAATTTGCTGGTGACATAAATATTCAGCCCCTTAAGTCAGTACTTGGTAGAAGCACCTTTTGCAGCAATTACTGCTATGAGTCTTTTCGGATAGGTCTCTATTAGCTTTGCACAGTAGGATGGTAACATTTTTGACCATTCTTCAAAGGAAAATTGCTCCAGTTCTGATAAGTTTGCTGGGGATCGTTGATGGATTGCAATCTTCAAGTCTCGCCATAATTTTTTGATTGGATTCAAGTCAGAACTTTGACTGGTCCACTCAAGAACATTAATTCTCTTCTTGTTCAACCACTCCAAAGTGTCTTTGGCTTTGTGCTTTGGGTCATTGTCCTGTTTTGTGTAGGGACCGGCTTATTGTTGATGTGTGAACACTGACTCCCATCTCAGACACAGAATTTTGCAGATCCTTCAAGGTCATTGTTGGCTTCAGCATGGTTTCCTGCTTGCCCAGCTGCTCAGTTTGGGGGGGCGACCTGATCTGGATAGTTTCTGTGTGGTATGATGAATCTTCCATTTCTTAATGACGAACTGTGCTGAGAGGGATAATCAGTGGCTTTGAAATGTTCTTGTAACCTTCTCCTGCTCTGTGACTCTCTACCACTTTATCCCTGATTTGTTTTCAAAAGCTCCTTGGTCTTCATGGTTGCTTTGTTGGATCACTATGTGAGTTGCAGCGTGAAATCCTTTATATACCTGAGGGAAATTATCTACAAGTTAAACCACGTTGAGTACACAGAGGCTGAAAAAATGTCACTAATTTTGTGACTTTTCAAACAAATCATTTGCCCCAGATTTGATTTAGGGCTGCAGTAACAAAGGTTTGAATACTTATGCAGATGAGATTAATCTGTTTTTCTCAGTAAATTTTACTTATTTATATTCAATATGCATTTTTCAACATTATCAATGTGGAGTAGTTTGTATAAGAACATAAGAACATAAGAAAGTTTACAAACGAGAGGAGGCCATTCGGCCCATCTTGCTCGTTTGGTTGTTAGTAGCTTATTGATCCCAAAATCTCATCAAGCAGCTTCATGAAGGATCCCAGGGTGTCAGCTTCAACAACATTACTGGGGAGTTGATTCCAGACCCTCACAATTCTCTGTGTAAAAAAGTGCCTCCTATTTTCTGTTCTGAATGCCCCTTTGTCTAAACTCCATTTGTGACCCCTGGTCCTTGTTTCATTTTTCAGGCTGAAAAAGTCCCTTGGGTCGACACTGTCAATACCTTTTAGAATTTTGAATGCTTGAATTAGGTCGCCACATAGTCTTCTTTGTTCAAGACTGAACAGATTCAATTCTTTTAGCCTGTCTGCATATGACATGCCTTTTAAGCCCGGAATAATTCTGGTCGCTCTTCTTTGCACTCTTTCTAGAGCAGCAATATCTTTTTTATAGCGAGGTGACCAGAACTGCACACAATATTCAAGATGAGGTCTTACTAGTGCATTGTACAGTTTTAACATTACTTCCCTTGATTTAAATTCAACACTTTTCACAATGTATCCGAGCATCTTGTTAGCCTTTTTTATAGCTTCCCCACATTGTCTAGATGAAGACATTTCTGAGTCAACAAAAACTCCTAGGTCTTTTTCATAGATTCCTTCTCACTTTCAGTATCTCCCATATGATATTTATAATGTACATTTTTATTTCCTGCGTGCAGTACCTTACACTTTTCTCTATTAAATGTCATTTGCCATGTGTCTGCCCAGTTCTGAATCTTGTCTAGATCATTTTGAATGACCTTTGCTGCTACAACAGTGTTTGCCACTCCTCCTACTTTTGTGTCGTCTGCAAATTTAACAAGTTTGCTTACTATACCAGAATCTAAATCATTAATGTAGATTAGGAATAGCAGAGGACCTAATACTGATCCCTGTGGTACACCACTGGTTACCACACTCCATTCTGAGGTTTTTCCTCTAATAAGTACTTTCTGTTTTCTACATGTTAACCACTCCCTAATCCATGTACATGTGTTTCCTTGAATCCCAACTGGGTTCAGTTTGAGAATTAATCTTTTGTGCAGGACTTTGTCAAAAGCTTTCTGGAAATCTAAATAAACCATGTCATATGCTTTGCAATTATCCATTATCGATGTTGCATCCTCAAAAAAATCAAGCAAGTTAGTTAGACACAATCTCCCTTTCCTAAAACCATGTTGACTGTCTCCCAGAACCCTGTTACCATATAGGTAATTTTTCATTTTGGATCTTATTATAGTTTCCATAAGTTTGCATATAATAGAAGTCAGGCTTACTGGTCTGTAGTTGCCTGGTTCAGTTTTTTTTCCCTTTTTGTGGATTGGTATTACGATTGCAATTTTCCAGTCTGTCGGTACCACCCCTGTGTTAAGAGACTGATGCATGATCTTGGTTAGCGGTTTGTAAATTACTTCTTTCATTTCTTTGAGTACTACTGGGAGGATCTCATCCAGCCCAGGGTATTTGTTTATTTTAAGAGCTCCTAGTCCCTTTAACACTTGTGCCTCAGTTATGCTAAAGTTATTTAAAACTGGATAGGAACTGGATGACATGTTGTCAGTATCTTCCTTTGTAAAAACTTGTGAAAAGTAATAATTTAATATATTTAGATATATTTAGATAGTGTAGATTCATGGAGTATGCTCAGATACAATATTGTCATCTAGAGCATTTATTTGCAGGATATGACAACTGGTCAAAATAACAAAAAAGATGCAGTGTTGTCAGAATAATGCAAAGAAAATAAGTTCATATTCATTTTTAAACAACACAATACTAATGTTTTAACTTAGGAAGAGTTCAGGAATCAATATTTGGTGGAATAACCCTGATTTTCAATCACAGCTTTCATGCGTCTTGGCATGCTCTCCACCAGTCTTTCACATTGATGTTGGTTGACTTTATTCCACTCCTGGCGCAAAAATTCAAGCAGCTCGGCTTTGTTTGATGGCTTGTGACCATCCATCTTCCTCTTGATCACATTCCAGAGGTTTTCAATGGGGTTCAGGTCTGGAGATTGGGCTGTCCATGACAGGGTTTTGATCTGGTGGTCCTCCATCCACACCTTGATTGACCTGGCTGTGTGGCATGGAGCATTGTCCTGCTGGAAAAACCAATCCTCAGAGTTGGGGAACATTGTCAGAGCAGAAGGAAGCAAGTTTTACTCCAGGACAACTTGTACTTGGCTTGATTCATGCGTCCTTCACAAAGACAAATCTGCCTGATTCCAGCCTTGCTGAAGCACCCCCAGATCATCACCGATCCTCCACCACATTTCACAGTGGGTGCGAGACACTATGGCTTGTAGGCCTCTCCAGGTCTCCGTCTAACCATTAGACGACGAGGTGTTGGGCAAAGCTGAAAATTGGACTCATCAGAGAAGATCTTACTCCAGTCCTTTACGGTCCAATCCTTATGGTCTTTTGCAAACCTCAGCCTGGCTCTTCTTTGCTTTTCATTGATGAAGGGCTTTTTTCTAGCTTTGCATGACTTCAGCCCTGCCCCTAGGAGCCTGTTTCAAACTGTCCTCGCCGTGCACTTCACCCCAGCTGTCGTTTGCCTTTCTTTTTGTAGGTCACTTGATGTCATCCTACGGTTGCTGAGTGACATTCGAATGAGTTGGCGGGCATCCCGGTCAGTGGAGTCGTTTTCTCCCTCTGCCGGTCTGTAGCTTTGTTGTCCCCAATGTGTGCTGCTCGATCTTGTTCTTATGAACCGACATCTTTGAAAGTTTAAGGATGGAAGCAACCCGACGCTCACTGTATCCCTCTGCCAGTAAAGCCAGAATTGAACTCTTCTTTTCCTCACTCAAAACTTTCCTTTTCAACTCTTTGCGCATGGTCAATAGTTATTTTTTGATATTACTTTTGAGGTACTACTAGCACTGTTTTGCTATCCAGCTGGTCCTATTGCAAGAGGATAGTGATGACCACAAGAGTGGTTTTTATACTTTTCCTCGTTAAATAAGATTTGGTTCAGGTGATCCCCTAATCAGTACCTCATTCATATATATATATGATAGACACACAAACACACACACTCAGTTCCAGTCAAAAGTCTGAGTACACCTGCTTGAAACCAGGTTTTTCATGATTATCTATGCTTTTAACTGTATAAACTTGTCTATAAACACTTAATATTTCATTATATGATACGTGCACTTATATAAGCTGATAATCATAAGTAAATTGCATTCATTAAAATTTAATTTTAAAATGAAAATGTAAATCTTGTCAATTTCAATGAAATGGTCACCCATAACAAGGGGATTTCAGTTTGAAGCCCAAGTCAGTTAAAAGTCTGAAATGTGTATAACACAGTGTTAGAACACTGGCCTAAGTATAAAAGTGTCTTTGTTAGATGATCTCTGAGTTAACTAGCATGTTATCTAATGAACCTTTTGTCACCAATTATTGTTAACAGGTGAGGGTCCTTGTCATTCCTGAATGTAAGGGAGCAGAAAATCGCAAAATATTCTCAGTTACGCAAAGAAAAAAGACAGTCAGCAATTATTTTAAGAAATGAAGGTCAATCTTTAAGACAAATCGCAAGAACTTTGCAAGTTCTTTAACTTGCCTGGGCCAAAAAACACAGAAACTGGACATTTGAGGAATGGAAGTAGGTCTTATGGACCGATGAGTCAAAATTTGAAATATTTGGGTCCAACCACCGTGTATTTGTAAGACGCAGAGAGGGTGTGCACATGAGATCTGCATGTGTGGTTCCCGCTGTCAAGCAGGGAGGAGGCAGTGTCATGATCTGTGGTTGCTTTGCTGGTGACAGAGTTGGTGATCTTTACCAAGTCCATGGCAAGCTCAACCAGCATGGCTATCATAGCATACTTCAGAGGTATGCCATTCCATCAGGATTACGGCTAGTTGGGCAATCCTTCATTCTTCAGGAAGATAATGACCCAAAACACACCTCAAAGTTGTGCAAGAACTATCTGGTGAAGAAGGAAAGTGAAGGACAACTCAATCTAATGACCTGGCCTGCCCAGTCTCCAGACCTCAATCCCATATAACTTGTATGGGACAAACTGGTCAGAAGAGTCAAAGCAAAGTTCCTACAAGTGCCCTACATCTCTGGGAATTGCTGCAGAAGAGCTGGGAAGACATGTTGGGTGATTTCCTGTTGAAACTTGTTAACCAAATGGCTCGTGTTTGTGAGGCTGTCATTAAGGCAAAGGTTGGCTATTTTGAGGAATCCAAGATTTAGAGACAATTTTCAATTTTCTTGAACATTGCTTTGATATTCATGTTTGGTTTGTATATTGTAACATGTGTTTTCATTTTCAAGTATTTACAGAGATATATACGATGTAAAAAATTGTCAATTGTGAAAAAAAACCTAGTTTCCAGCAAGTGTACTCAAACATTTTGACTGGTACTATATATATATATATATATATATATATATATATATATATATATATATATATATAGGGATGACATAGGGTTCTCGGGTATCCGAGTTACTCGGTTCTCGATATTACCCGAA
The DNA here is from genome assembly GCF_017654505.1 of Polyodon spathula. Lineage (NCBI taxonomy): Eukaryota > Metazoa > Chordata > Actinopteri > Acipenseriformes > Polyodontidae > Polyodon > Polyodon spathula. Next base: position 25,582,587 of record NC_054543.1, read on the forward strand.
TCCATTTTCAGGATTCGATTCCTCTTCTAATCGTTTTTTGCTAAAAATGAACATCTCACTTTTCCACTTGACCTGTTCTAGTCAACCGGCTAGACCAGGGGTTTTCAACCTGTGGTATGCATACCTTTACTGGTATGCAACAGGCTTGCCACTGGTACGCGCCGACATTTCTTTATGAGGATATAATTCCTCACAATGCTCTGTCAATTGCACCATCATGAATCAATCTGTTTGTACCACTGTAGCACAGAGAAATGCAGAGAAATTATAATGCAGAGCTCCAGACTGCGATTAAAATGGTTAGAAATGCAACAACACCAAAAAACAATTTACAGCTTTTTTCAGGGGTTAGGCACAAAAATTTGGCTTCAAAGAGTTTTAAATACTTGACTTCTGCTCGTCAAGTATATTCTTCATCAAAATCTTTTTATTGATTTAAAAAAGGTCATAGTTGTAAAACAAACAATGTGTTTTGACACTAACGTGTCTTCATCAGGTATATTAACACCAGCAGAATACATGAACCCCAGTTTCTTGCAACAGTTGTGATGGTGACCAAACGTGTGAGAACTGTTGTGTAAAAAAAGTAGCTAAAAATGAACAGCTGTTTAGGAAATGAACAGCAACAAATAAATATACACTTAAGGTTTGTGTCTTTCACATGTGCCATTAACAAAATGCATACAAAAATTAATGTAATTATTGAAGGGATGTAATGCAGCAAAAAAAGTAAGAATTAAACAAAAGGATGTGAAAAGGTTACCATACCAAGCTGAAAGAAATTGTCTTTGTGAACTCCAATAAACCAATGTTATCTTTCACCAGTCAAATCAAATAGCACAAATAGATTTTTGCCAGGTATTATTTATATAATTGAGTATTGCTTATAAGCTTTTTTTTACAGTTTTATTTTTTAAACATATTTGATAGTACTAAGTAAATGCAGAAGTAAAACTTTGTGGCTTTCTTTACAGAAGTAAACCAGATACTAGCACTTGATTTCATTCTTTTCAGTTAGAAACAAAAACATGTGACTAAGGTCATCTCAAATGCCTCTCTTAATTAGAACAGCTGCTTAATCAGGATATGTTTACTTCTCCCAGTGCGTTCCGATAAAGCGGCGCCGACTGTATAAACAATCTCAAAGTCTGTGTCTATGCACCTACAAGGTGATAGACTGCTAATTAACTGTTTATTACTTTTGCTGATAATAATAAATACTGCATACCTATAACAGATAACACTTTTGCTTGAGTTTCACTGGATGGTATTGTGACAGTTGTTTACCAATTCAGGTGCTAGGTAGGCAATAAATAACATATACAATCCACCACCAGGACCTGGCCAATCTAAAATATTAAAGTACTAATTTAGCAAGTTCAACCCTGCATTGATAGCTTAGCATAGACAAGTTTTTGTTTCTCCAAGGCTCAAATGTAAATAAATATAAATGCAAATGAGAAATAATAGAACCATTTATCAGGACACTTTTCAGATGTTTTAATAAAGAATAAAAACATGAAGGAATGCTGCAAGAAGGAAACATATGAAGATGAAGATAAAAATGCAAATAACCAAGGCAAACCTGTCTTGTTTAGAAAAGTGATCTCCTTTCGTCATTTGAAAATACTGTATCCCAGTTAAACAATTAGTGAAATGCAATAAATTACAAAAAAGAAACAATAAACAATGCAATCCACACTTCTAGACAAACATAAAGGCTGAAAAATAAGGTTCTCATAAGTAAAATATAATTCAAAGAACCACCTTTAAGTATATCAGTATCAAATCAAAAGTACAAAACCTTGATAATATGAACTATGCAAGCAAAATAAATACATTTCTTAAAAGATAATTAAAAGGTTATTCAAAGATAAGTACTATAGAAATGGCTATCACATAGCGTATGTATGTTTGCTTGGAATACAATTCAAATTGTTCTTTTGCCAAGTATTAGTTATATAGTTGAGTATTGCTTATAAGTTTTCTTTTACAGTTTTATATTAGTTTTATATTTTTAATATATGTGATAGTACTAAGCTAAGGTAAATGCAGAAGTAAAACTTTGTGGCTTTCTTTACAGAAGTAAACCAGACACTTGCACCCTGTCATAGACTCAACAGTCACAACTAAAATGTCTGGGCAGACAACCAAAGTAACAGGTGTCTGCCTTGGATGCACAGAGAGACAAAAGGTCTATGTTTGTAGATAAGGTATAGAAATAAGGAACTAGAACCGTCAGATTTTCAAACTACTTAAAACGCCTGTGATGAAGTGCCCGCCCCTGTGTGTATTTTGTTATATGTTGCATGTGGTGCATAAATGTTGGTGTATAGTAATTGCTACACGGGATATAAACGGGTCTGTGTAACACGCGTGTTTAAAATGTATATATGTATTTAGGCACGAGGATTGCACAGCACTTCAAGTGCAAGCAAAATGTAATATTTGAGAACGGGGACTTGCACTTTATTAATTCACATGCAGTTGTACCGCGACTCCAATTGAATGATTGATTAGCAGTCATGTCTCGGTACAGCTGCATAAAAGTAACATGTTTTCACATACTCGGGGTTGTGTGTTCGGTGAGTGGAGAATGGGACTGGAGACGGAGGTAATAATCATAATAATAATTGTTAGTTAAAATATCTGCTCGCCGTGTTTTGTCTGTATAGTCTGTTTTGTTTGTCTCTTTTGTTTTTGCGAATGTGTCGTGTCCTGTATTTTTGTTTGTTACAGCCTTTTAATTTTCTGTTCTGTTTATTTATTAAATGCTGAGCGAAAGCATTCGTTCAGCTCCACCAAACTCCACCTGTCTTGTTTATTTCCTGGCTCTGGTCTGACGCCACCCACTCTGGCCGTCTTTGTGACACGTGGTATCAGAAGCGGGACAACAGCGCCTCCAAGCGTCACACCAGAGCAGGAACCGCAAAAATTCATTAAAAAAAAAAAAAAAAAAAAAAAAAAAAGAAATAAAGAAATAAAGAAATGGAAGGCTGGAGCTGGAGAGATGGCTGTCAGGAGTTGGAGGACCTCCTCGGTGGTCTAGAGGACCAAGGCTGGTGCTTTGCCTGTGGGGAGTTCGGGCACCCGGTGGTGCACTGCCCCTACCAAGAGGGAGAGAAGGAACTGGCCCAGGAGAGGAAGGTGAGGAGGAGGCAAAGAAGGGGAAGAGGAAGGCAGAGCATCCACCGCCCAAGTCTCCACCAGCAGAGGAAGAAGGCCTGCTGGTTTTACCTCCAGAGCCAGAGGGAGAGGAGCCATCTCCAGTGCCACAGGGAGAGGAGCCATTGCTGCTCTCTCCAGTGCCAGAGAGAGAGGTCCCACGCTGTCTCCAGAGCAGGAGGGATAGTCGCACCAGTCCCCTGCAAGTGAGGGAGAGCCGCACCAGTCCTCTGTAACAAGGGTAGACTACACGCCTCCGCCACCTCCATCGGCAGGAGCAGGGCAGCAGGAGCTGCCTCTGCATCCGCCACCTTCACCGGCAGTAGCAGAGCAGCAGGAGCTGCCTCTGCCTCCGCCACCTCCACCGGCAGGAGCAGAGCAGAAGAAGCTGCCTCTGCCTCCTCCACCAGCAGAGGGTGAATGCCTGCTAGGTTCCTGTCCACCAGCAGAGGGTGAATACCTGCTGGGTCCCTTTCCACCAGCAGAGGATGAATACCTGCTGGTATCACTTCCCCCACCAACAGAGGATGAATGCTATAAGCAGGCAAAGGCGGGGTTACCAATTAATTATATTCTTTCAGCCAGTCTTCTGTATAGTAAACTTATTATATACAGTCTGCTCTATATTGTTTTATTTTCAAACCTAACAATTCTTCTGTTATAGTAAAACTTTTGCACTCATTCTGGAATACCTCTGTTTAGCTTAAAGACTGCTTTCAGACCAAGCTTACTACTTTTTCTAAATAAGTAACTAAATTATTGTTTTCTGCTTCTTTTTATTACAGTAAAGCCTTATACAAGTACACTATATTAGTTCATTTATTTTATTTCAACTTTACTCACACATATTGGCTCTTTTCATAGAGTTTGTTATTCTGCGGTCCTGTGTATCGGAATGTTTTAATGAGGCACTGTGCTTAGATCAAAGGCGGCATTTACATGCACAAGTCATGACAGTTTTCCTCATGACATGTTTGCCATACTTTTCAGGAAAATGAAGATGAAGATTACTCAATTATTTAAATTTCTAGGCCTGCTTACTAAGCAGGAAAAGAACAACTCTGAGTATTGTTAGGAGTTCTTCATGCGTTGCCATGAAGATAAAAACAATTAACAAGAGAAATGAATTAATCTGTTGTTGTGCACATTCTGAATTATGCCGTGCATTAGCTACTTGTTTGTCTGGTTAACTTTCCAACACACACACACACACACACACACACACACACACACAAACACCTATACATTCTAAGTAGTAAAACTTATGGGTACTTTGTAGAAATTATATTTTATGTAATTGTGTGTGTGTGTGTGTGTGTGTGTGTGTGTGTGTGTGTGTGTGTGTGTGTGTGTTTGTTTGGAACATCTAAAAGTTAAATTTCATTAACACTAGAGCCGCCTTTTACAATACATATTTTTATTTTGAATATAACCTACAATATTCTTTTTTTTATCTATACAAGCTGGCTGTTATCTCTACTGGACCTTGCAGCCATCTAGGCAGTGTTAATCACGGGTATGTCAAACTGTATAACAGAGCAGAATAGTTAATAATAAAATATGTCTTTAAAAAAATAGACTGCTGAGGCTGTCGTTAATTTAGACTTGACTGTAGAAAGCGTTCAATAGCTTCTAGTTATCCAGAGCATTTTGCTGTCGTTCACTCTTATGAATAGCAGGTTGATGCTCAGGACAAATGAAAACTTTATGCTAATGAGGTAATCGCTGAGCTTTCTCTCGATTCGTTAAAAACATGCCTTATTTGACCAAAATTATTAGGGCTTAACGACGAATCAGAATGATCTCTTATGAATAACAACTGCTGTTAAATAGGTGGCTATGAACGAAATCAGATCACGTACTCCTGTTTTCTCATTTCAACAGGCATTAACCCTTTATGAATAGACCCTCTGGATACGTTTTGCAGGGAATCCCTCGTTACACTCCAGTTTATCCAAAGGAGCCAATTTGACTATGTGATCAGTTTCACAACCTACACATTTGACTCTTCTCATATTGTCTTGATCAGCATTTAAATGTGAGAATGGTAGTCCTTCATGGCCACTCCACTCAAATAGCATTTGGCAGTGCTTTACCATACGGCTGCAGGCCTGGCAAGATCTTGGCTTTATCATTGACAACCTGCTTCAGCATGTGTTACATCCACACTTTATCAGAGACTTGTGCTTAGCCTCTCTGGTCAAAATTAGCCTTTCACCACCAGAAGCAATCGTTCAATAGTATAAGGTATTTGAAATCTGATTTTTTAATTTGAAATCCTCATAAAATTTTGCATCTGTCATATAGTGATCATTTTTCTTTATATATCTAACTTGGGAAGGGGTCAGAATTGTTTGTTTTTAAAAATATTTTTTATTATTATACATTTTTCATTTTTTTTTTTTTTTGGCAGTGCAGTTTATATAAAAATAATTATCATTTGTTTATTAAAAAAAAAAAAAAAATGACAGTAATTGACCAGGTTTCTAATAGCTTAATGATATCAGATTGGTGATATCACCAAGTTTCATGTGATTACAGAATCACATTGCTATCTACCTTTCATGTGCTCCCTATAAGCAAACCAAAAAGACCGCTTCAACAGCATACAGATCATATACAATTGTAATGATGAAAGGTTTCGCACTAGTCATTTTATAACTCAGCATTTTCAGGCAAGCTAGAAGTTCAAACCACCATTAACCTAAAAGTTTCACCATATACTGTACATACATAGACTGAAACAGCAAAACAGTAAGTAGCAGTTTAAGGTGACTTTTTAGATTTCAGTATTGGAGATAATGGACCTTCAATTTCGTAGTTCACTTGGCAACTTCACTTTACTACACACCATAAATTGAGGTCTTATCACCCAGTAATGGACTTGGAGTTGGCAATATTAATCAAAACATATTTGACAGGAGAAAAGGGTGGTTGCTGGTAATAATGTTGGTTTGTTCTAATAAAAGATAAGATGTTTTTAAATTTTAGTTAATATTCATTTTATAATCTACAGTGCAAGCAGGTTCTAGGTGGTGTATACATATAGCAGTAAGGTTTTTTTGAGTACACATTTAAACTCATTACACCTCATAAGATATAAAATGGCAAAAGGAAGTCTCTTTCTGTTCTAAAGGAAATCTTATTGCACCAGACTTACCCAGATGCTGTCTTCCTGCCTGTACTGTTTCCAGCCCTTCCCTGTGTCGCTGAACAGCAGCAGATAGCTAATGACCCAGTCCGAGCTGCTGTAGCGTCCCTGTGTGGCTATTGCTGTGATCTCCACTCTGTCCCGCAGGTCAATCTGCAGCCACTGGTACTTGTCTGAGTCCAGTGGAGACCAGCCTCCAAAACCTAGCAGAAAGGTCATACAAACAAGCCATTAGACAAAGTGTACACTACTGCATAAAACAACGGCCCTACAGGAAAAGGTCCAGAGATGGGTTGTTAAGGGTTGTTAAGAGAGGTTCAGTGAACTTTTAAAATAAATAGGGCTTCACAACCAACATGTTAGCAAAGGTAATTTCAAATACCGTTCATATATGAAATAAGTGTTAGCAGGAAGTGGCACTACACAAGGATGCTATCCAAATCAAGCCATAAAAAAGAGATTTACGAGGAGCTGTAAGGCTAGTCCATGCATATATAACCTTCTGTTCTGAATTTACTTTTACGCGACTTCATCAATACCAATTAAAACTTAAATAGCTCTGTGTGTGCACAAGCTGGGTTGAGTGGCATAGTGTCTGTATCCTCCCTGGTGAATAAAACAAATCTGATTTTCAACAACCTCTTTACTGATTTGTCCCTTAATATTCCAACTTCTTATTTAACAGTTCTTTTAATTTTTAAGGGGGCTTTGTTATTTTTTCTTTTTTTTACTTGAAAAATATATACACTGCCTGGCCACTTTATTTGGGCATATAGCATTCAGTTATTAATGTTCCATGCAACTGGTGGAGAGAAGTAGACTGAGGATCATGATGATGAATTTTATCCCATGTTCAATAGGCTTGAGATGCGGGATGGAAGATGCTGAAAGTATTTGTCATGCTTCTCAAACCATTTAGGCATAGTGGATGATGGCATTATCTTGTAGAAAGTAGCCTTCACCAGCAGGATACCAGTGCAGCAGTATTCGGTGGACTTAATCTGCTAAAATACTTAAGTAAACTATGTAATTTATTTGGCATTTTCTTTGGAGTAATCTTTCCAGGGTATAGCAAGAACACATGCCCCACACCAGGGCAATGCCATGTTGAATCAGGTAAACATGTCTTAATAAAGTGGCAAGGCTGTGTATCTCAAATCATCACAATGATGGGACCAGTGATTATATAGCTCATGATAATGTGTAAAAAAAAATAAGCCTCTGGACATCCCTGAAAATGAACATCTCCTTTGTGCTTAAACGTTACTGTACTTAATGTTTAGTCTGTTAATTCAACTCCACCCCAAACTAGCAGTCTGGGATTTTAATATCAGTGCTGGTAAGAGATACGTCTGCTATCCCAGCAGACATGTTCAACTAACATAGAGATTGGGTCTACCCATAAGCACACACATTAGTTTTACATTTGAATTAGCTGTTTTGCTTTCGAATAAAAATTCGCTGGCTTTCAGCTACAAAGATTTTCCCCTAAAGCTGTGATCAAACATTTGGCTTCAAAAAGTTTGTTATTCTGTGGTTCTGTGGGTCTGAACGTTTTAATGAGGCACTGTGCTTAGATCAAAGGCGGCATTTACATGCACAAGTCATGACAGTTTTCCTCATGACATGTTTGCCATACTTTTTAGGAAATGCTTTGCTATGCAGTTCTAATTTAGGAAAAAAAAAAGTCAGCTATTCCAATGAAGATTACTCAATTATTTAAATGTCTATGTCTGCTTACTAAGTAGGAAAAGAACAACTCTGAGTATCGTTAGGAGTTCTTCATGCGTTGCCATGAAGATAAAAACAATAAACAAGAGAAATTAATTCATGTGTTGTTGTGCACATTCTGAATTACGCAGCGCATAAGCTACTTGTTTGTCTGGTTAACTTTCCAACACACACACACACACACACACACACACACACACACACACACACACACACACACACACACAAATACTAGAACCACCTTTTACAATACATATTTTTATTTTGAATATAACCTACAATATTCTTTTTTTTATCTATACAAGCTGGTTGTTATCTCTACTGGACCTTGCAGCCATCTAGGCAGTGTTAATCACAGGTATGTCAAACTGTATAACAGAGCAGTATAGTTAATAATAAAATATGTCTTTAAAAAAATAGACTGCCGAGGCTGTCGCTAATTTAGACTTCACTCTTATGAATAGTAGGTTGACACTCAGGACAAATGAAAACTCTATGCTAATGAGGTAATCGTTAACCTTTCTCTCGATTCGATAAAAACATGCCTTATTTGACCAAAATCATTAGGGCTTAATAACGAATCAGAATGATCTCTTATGAATAACAACTGCTGTTAAATAGGCGGCTATGAACGAAATCAGATCACATACTCCTGTTTTCTCATTTCAACAGGCATTAACCCTTTATGAATAGACCCTCTGGATGGGTTGGCAGGGAATCCCTCGTTACACTCCAGTTTATCCAAAGGAGCCCATTTGACTATGTGATCAGTTTCACAACCTACACATTTGACTCTTCTCATATTGTCTTGATCAGCATTTAAATGTGAGAATGATAGTCCTTCATGGCCACTCCACTCAAATAGCATTCGGCAGTGCTTTACCATATGGCTACAGGCCTGGCAAGGTCTTGGCTTTATCATTGACAACCTGCTTCAGCATGTGTTACATCCACACTTTATCAGAGACTTGTGCTTAGCCTCTCTAGTCAAAATTAGCCTTTCACCACCAGAAGCAATCGTTCAATAGTAAAAGGTATTTGAAATCTGATTTTTTTTATTAAACATCCTCATAAAATTTTGCATATACTGATCTTTTTTTTTTTTTTTAAATCTAACTTGGGAAGGGGTCAGAATTGTTTGTTTTTAAAAATATTTTTTATTATTATACATTTTTCAATCATTTTTTTGGCAGTGCAGTTTATATAAAAATAATTATCATTTGTTTATTAAAAAAAAAAAAAAAATGATAGTAATTGACCAGGTTTCTAATATCTAATGATATCAGATTGGTGATATCACCAAGTTTCATGTGATTACAGAATCACATTGCTATCTACCTTTCATGTGCTCCCTGTAAGCAAACCAAAAAGACCGCTTCAACAGCATACAGATCACATACAACTGTAATGATGAAACGTTTTGCACTAGTCATTTTATAACTCAGCATTTTCAGGCAACCTAGAAGTTCAAACCACCATTAACCTAAAAGTTTCACCATATACTGTACATACATAGACTGAAACAGCAAAACAGTAAGTAGCAGTTTAAGGTGACTTTTTAGGTTTTAATATTGGAGATAATGGACCTTCAATTTCGTAGTTCACTTGGCAACTTCACTTTACTACACCCCATAAATTGAGGTCTTATCACCCAGTAATGGACCTGGAGTTGGCAATATTAATCAAAAGATATTTGAAAGGAGAAAAGGGTGGTTGTTGGTAATAATGTTGCTTTGTTCTTATAAAAGATAATATGATGAGTCAACATAATAATGAAGTAGCAGCATCTGGGTACTGAGGGAATATTTACACACGGCCAGCATTATCAAACATCATGTGAACTGGCCAAGTGTAATCATTTCTGAGGTTACCAGGTGATCTTGAATTTAAAGGTTATGTTTCCTTCTGTTTGTGTTGTTTTAAAAAAGACAGATGTCGTGAGCTCAACAGCAGCTCAGCCAGCATAGTACAGAAGCAGCAGGTATGAAATCAATATTATAGATCAGCAAAGTGTCTTTACATGGAGATGTAAAAATACTAAAAGAAACATAATATATCACTGAGATAAAATTCAAGGCAGACGTTTGTCTTTGAATTTATTAACTGTTATTTAGTATTTCTATATCATTACAGAGTTAAATGCCATCCAGATATCAGCTGTTGTGGTTCAAGCTTGCTTTTGTTTCGCTGTGAACTAGGTGGTATAGACGTTTACTAATAAAAAGTCACTTGGGCTGATCATAGAAACAGAAAGCAGGAATTCAGCCACTGCACGAACCACTCAGAATTAATAGTTGGACATTTAATGAACATTTCATTTGAAGTTACTTATTCTTTAAAGAAAAAAGACAAATTTATTTTGTTGTCTTACCCTCTCTTCTATTGAGCTTAGCAAAGCGTGGAGAGTGGCTGCTGGAGAGCTCGGAGGAGCTTTGGAAGGACGTCTGAGGCAATGCTGACACCAGCGGATCATCACAGTTATCTGTGTGAGAAGAAAAAGAGACACACAGCATGAGGTTCAGCTCAATACGCCTTAGAAATCCCCTGACACCAGCAAATTTAGCATAGGCCTCCCTAGGTACTGAAGACTGCAATAGGCACACCTCAGGCTCAATCTGAAGTAGTTGCAAATCAGTAAACCCATTCCAAAGACTTAGATTGCCTGTTTATTTTTGGCTGTGTCTTGAAGTGGTTCCAGCTAACACATTTATTACATAAAGCTTACCGGTCGCACACTTGCTTTCATGCTACACTGAAGGCATGTGCAGTTTAAAGATAAATACTTGTTATTGTCAACATGTATTAGATTTTTCGTAATGATTTCTGGTTACGCCAGGTTGGGTCATATCATTCTCTTTATGAAATGAACAGAAATTGAATATATAGGGAAGGGGTTCCTAAGCCATTCTACATGTTTGCTTTGTTTCTTGTCACAAGCTCACCCATTGACAAAGAATGCTTTTAAAAAGAGTCATAAAGTAAATACTGGACAAAGGGTTTATCTTCACCATTGCTAAATAAATCCTTTGGTGCCAGGTGTGTCTTCCAAGATAGTAGAAGCCAGACGGTTTTTAATGTTTTGACAGCTCGGACAGAAAATAGTCCACCTCATAAATACAGCCGACAGGGGCAAAACAGTGGACCAATAGAGAATGCTGGGCCATCTTGAAATGAGAACAGCCAATGGGAAAACACTACACGTGGACTCGGGCACTGCCCCAAATAAACTGTCCAATCACCGAGTCATTTCATCTCAGCAGTATGTTATTAGAAAAAACTGGTTGGTTAATGACAGGAAAGCCTGCATTGATCCCATTGGGTCAACTTCACAAAGATATGGTATACAAAGATACCAGATATATCTTTTTTTTTAAATGGAAATGCATGTTCCTATGACAAGTGTTTCAAATTTGACACATACACTGTCTTGCCACATGTGACTAATATTAGGTTCAGTCACTATTTGCCCTGATTCACAGCCTTGACATAAAGTGACATAGACTGCACAAGGTTGTATAATTGGTGCAGACATGCTCAATTTGATTGAGATCTGGGGATCATGGTGGCCTTGGGTGATGCCTGTAGTCTCTATCATGCTCTTCAAACTATTCACACATAGTGGATGAGTACATTATAATCTTGAAAGTAGCTATCAGGGTCATGTGAAACATTTTTAGGAGGCTTAAGTAAACTACAGCATTATGTCAGCCTATCAGAGTAAGCAAAGGACACAGGGTATAACATGTCCCACACCAGGACGATGCCAAATTCAGTTGGGTAGGCATGTCCTAATAAAGTAGCCAGGCAGTATATACAGTGAATGGCAATGCAGACAGATAAGATTTCTGGAAGTATTTAGTTAGCTATAATCATTTCAATGTGCCTCCCAATGAGAAGTGACCTTTTCTGGCCATCTGCAATGTCACCCCTAATGTCTTTGGAGCACAGGGGGGAGGGGTACTAGTGTAGGTGGAAGAGTTTAATTGAAGACATACACAAATATTAATGGAGTGCCCTTTTAACAATACAAAATCTTATATTTTAAAGAATCTTGTGACAGATACATCCCACCCCCATGCGTATTTTGTATTATTTTCTATTTGTATTTCTGTATTATGATTTAAATATATTTTATTGCTGCATTGTTGTTTTAGGTTGGCAGGAAGGGTTACTTGCCTCACCTGCCAAATCAATTCACATGTAGAATGTGCCTGAGCCTGACTGAGTGACTGACGAGCAATCAAGCTCAGGCACAGCTGCATAAATGAGGCAGGAACCTCTCAGTTGGTGTTAGGTTTTGTTCAGAGGAGGAACATAAGTGAAAATAAGTAAGCAATTGCTACTCATGCTGGCTTTAAACCAGCACAATACTTCTTCGCTGTGTTGTGTATCTGTTTGCTTTTTTTGGCCATTGTGCTGTTTTGTTTGCGGTGATGATCAATTACTTTACTGTATGTTCCTAGTTCACAGTCCTTTGTTTTTTGCACTTTTATTTTGCTAAAACATAGCCCTTGCTACTATCTTCACTGAGTAGACAATTGCGCGTGCATACAGGTGGATGATAATTTAAAAAAATATAGTGAGACTGTTACCACTGAGCTGCTAAACAAAAATGTGCAGTGGTTTAGCGATAATATATACCGTCAAAAAAAATGAGTCTTTGAAAACCCTGTATTAAGTAATAATTATGGTGGCGGTAACTAACATTTATATGATACTACTGCCTAAATATTATTAACAATATTAATAATGTCATATTTAGCATATAACCACAATCATTTATGAAATAATAGCCATGATTTTAAATGCATTTGATATATTGGCTTTGGCCAGCCAAGGTCGAGTAACAGTGTCTATTTGCCCGAGTACTTCGTTATTGCAACCCCAACGGGGTTAATACGAAAGGTTGGAAAAGGAGGGGATTCAAAGGACCTATCACAAATTGGTTGTCTAATTATTTTTTTAGTAAAATATTAACAGATTTGGGGTTTAAGATGGCAGATTGGAGGTTTCTGAAATAAGCGGAAGAGGTGAGACAAAAAAGACCAGTAGAAAATCTTTCAGTGAGACCATTAATTAGGAAAGACACAAAATAAGGGTAGGGGTGCTTCTGTAGTTCTAAGGCTAGAGTTTGGATATTAATAGGTGTGGACAGGAATTTGAAAGTTAGCAGTGGTTTTTTGGTTTTGAGGTGTTTATTTGGGCTTGCGGGACAAACTAATTGGGAATGGGCTTCATCGCAATGGCTGCAAATATGAAGGAAGTTACAGGCAGAGTAGGAGCAGATTCCTTTGTTAAAATTATTACAAGTCTGGCCCCCTCCAAAGAAAATAATATTGCAGCCCTGGCCGTGTTTTGATCTGGAGGGGATGAAAGAATGAGGAGGATTGTGAGGGAGTGACATGAGGGGACAGGGCTGAGGCTCAGTGAGGGAGCAGGAAATAGTGGGTTGGGCAGTGGAACCCCATACGAAACATGCTAGGAGCCGGAGATCTAGGAAAAAATTAGAGAATAGGTCTTGGTCCAGGGCTTCCATTGTTTGGCAAGAAAAAGACTTTGTGATATTCCAAAAAAATGGGAACCTGCGAACCTAACTGACAGATCCAGAATTATGGACAAATAATCACAGATGGATTTTACAAATGATGTCCCTGAATTGGCTGAAAGCTAAAATTAACTTGGAAATGGTGAGTGTTTTGAATAAGCGGGGGTCGGAGGTTTTGAGAGTAACTGAAAGGTTGGCGCATTGAACTACAGGGTGATTATGGGAAAACTGGAGCGCTGAGGTGAATTGGGGGGCACCAGCTTTGAAGGTGGGGTAGGATGAGAGAGTGGCTATGGGGGCCTGCTGGATGCCCATAGCAGTAAGGAAAGAAGCTGAGAGGTGGAACCTGTTGAGGTGAGATCACGGAACCTACTGAGAGGCAAGAAAAGCAGGTGCTTAATGTAAGTGGGGAAAGGAACATGAAGCAGGGGCTTGCTGGACCGCTGGAATCGAAGGAAGAGTGGACAGGAAAGCAGGGTCTTGTTGGGCGGCTGTTTGAGATATGGAATAGAAAGGGGCTACGTGGCCCTGTTGAAAACTTGCAGCTGAAAAGGAAGAAGGAAGAAAAGCATTCGACAGAGGAGGGACCACTATGGGGGCCCTATTGCACACCTGCAGTGAGGAGGCGGGGGCGGGTGGCGTAACGTGAAAGGTTATAGTTGGAGGTACGGGGGGGCAGACAACGGTGATGGATGCTGAAATCCCGGATGGATCACGTGAGCATCTGCTCCTGACTGTAAAACAGTCTATGGATCTGAATGCTTGGGAACTGCTGAATAAGCCTTTAATTGGCTGGTGTTATGAAGGTCCCACCTCTGCCGTTTTCTGGATATAGGTGCTGAGCTTTTTAGAGATGGGCTAATGGGTGTGGGGCGAGCTGGAAACAGGTGAATGGGACAGCGAGCTGGTTGTTGTTCTTGGTGATGGAGGATGATGAGGGATCGGATGAAGGCGCTGGAGAAGTAGACATGCAATCGAGGAAGGTTGGGGTAGTAAACATGTTGATTGGAGTTGGTAATTAAGGTGCTGAAGGGCTGGCACGGGGAAAACGGTGAGCAGGTCATCATCCGACGAGATGGAATAGTCAATGACATTCTCCATGGTGTGTGTAGGTACAATGAAATCAAAACACAAATGAGAGGTAAGTGAAGAGGGTATGTATAGTGCTAACACTCTTAACTAGTTAATGTGTAAATTGAATCATTGAATCATTCACCCTCCACCTGAACTTTAGTCATAAACTTCATATTAAACATACAGTTATCATCATTGTTCTCTATATCTGTCTTTACCTGGCTTTGGGCCTGTCTGGGGAATTCTAACTCTTTGCCACTGAACAGACTTCCTCATTCCATTCCAACAATGTAACACCAGAACCAGAAGTAGCACACCATGTTAGTGAGGCAATTAATCCTGAACTATTCCACTTGACCCTGTCCTTTTTTATCTTGTCACAAGTTTCAACAAACTTCTAAGTGCCTGTAGCAGGGGGAGATCTGTGCTGACTCTTCTGGCGTATTCACAGTGCTGCAGGAGGAGGGCAGCAGTCGTCCAACAACTGCCTGTGAGTCATGGCAGTGACACAGGGAGGTGGGAAAGGAGGTGTGTTGACTTTCCCTCTCTCTGAATGGCTGGGAGGCGGGTCTTGGGGAGATTGGTAGCCCTATAAGATAATGTTCTACTGTTTCCTCAGGTCTGCCCTTTTAGATGCACTGTGTGTACAGAAGCTTTGGTCGAGGACCGAGAAACCAGCTGGTAGAAAGACAGCGGCGAACAAGCCAGAGAGTGACAGCGGGGAACCCTTGAGCAGAGCCCCGGAGTATTGTTTAGAGCAGGCAGGGATCCGCTAGAGTGGGTCGGTGATCCGGGTCAGGCGGGTAGCTGCGACCGGGATAACGCTGCCAAGTGCAGCACCTTTTATTTGTAGTTTTATTACTGGTTTATTTTCCCTTGTTCTTTTCGCCTTCTGTTCTCTGTATTATTTTGAGCACCTGCGAGTGCGCCTGCAGTTAATTCAATTTACCAGCTTTGGTATTACCGTGGTGCTGGTTATCATTGTTGATAGGCAGCCCACGGACAACAGTGCCCTCTGCGGGTAAAACGGTGAAAGTGCCGAAAATAAACCTGGGCACCTGCGTGGTGTTCCAAGTACAACGGTTCTGTCTCTTGTGTCAGTGAATCACCCACCACCCTTCCACAGTGCCACACCAGTGGGTGTCATTTTATGGTAATTAAGGAGGGGCTATGCTAATATTTCATATGTCGTGGATTATTAAACCCATACCATTAATTAAACGTACATTGCCTCAAAAAGGTGTTTACAATGACTTTGAAAGATTTTAGAATAATACTACAGAAACATTCCAATTTTACTTACCTAATCATAGTCACTGGGGTTTACAGCAGATTGAATAATTGAGTTTACAGATGTAACTGGAGCATTCTATTTGCTTTTTTTTTGCACTTTTTTGCACTTCTTCCTTACTTACATTTATCATGTAATATTGTTAACTGCTGTGGTGTAGGAAAACTGCATCATTTCAAGCCTAGTCTGCAAGTTTCCTGTGCAAGGTAATAGCAATTAATTTTTCTCTAAGGACTCACTGCTGGACATCTCAACAGTATCATTAGCTTTATTTTTCTCTCAAATTTGCAACTTTAGTGTACAAATCATTACGATTTTCCCAGTTCTAATGTCAAATAAATGTATAACAAAATAGATTTATTCCACTATTGCAGTCTTTTGTAGTACATTACTATATTGCAAATAGTCTAGTATACTGTAAGTGTGGATTGGCTATAGTCCTGCATTGAAGGAAATAGATTGCTTCACGAGTGATCAGTCCCAGCTCCTCTACAGACCTATACAAACTTGATCAGAAGTTGAAGGGCAGATTTAGGTTAGGACCTTTTCTACATATATAAAAAATCTATTTCAGTACCTTTTATTAATAAGAATATTGCATTATGACCAGGAGTTCAGCTCATGTAAAAACAAATCCATTGCTAAAGGTCTGAACTGGACAGCCAACACTATTTCCGAAACATCTGTTCCTTCCTCTTCTCATGGTGCTACAACCCCAAACCAGCTATAGCCACTGCCCTATATAGACCTAATAATTGACACCTATTAAATAATTACCCATGCCATGGGCTTGTAATCCAAACTAATAACTACATTTGAAATAACTTCAATACCTTTTCCCTAAATGAGATGTTTTTTTTTTTTTTAAATAAGTCAATGATATCTAATAATTGAGAATTTGCAGTGACAGACATCTATTTAAAGGAAATCTCTGATTCATTTTCTAACTTTAATTTGCTGATTTTCCCAAAATCCCATAATGAACATTAATGATGCTGCCGGCTCTTTCTGTCTCAGCGAGTGAGATTTAGTTAATCAACAATGTATTTTGTAATCGAAGAGATGGTTTGCAGAGGTAACCACATTTGTCATCCCAGCGACAGCTTTTTAGTTTCTCTCCCTTCTTAGGCAGGTGCCCCTTTTCCCCTTCTTTCCCCCTTTTCCCTTCTTCCCTTCCTTCCCTTCCCCTTTTCTTTCGGACTTCCCCTTTCCCCCTTTTTCTTTCGACAGCCCAGCCCCCTTTCTTCTCTCTTCCCCCTCTCTTCTTCCTTTCTTTTTCCCCCCTTCCACCCCTTCCTTCCTTTTTCTTCCCCCCCCCCCCCCCCTCCCCTTCTTCTTCCAGCGACTGCAGAGTGGGGGAGAAGGTAGAGGCAGAAGAGAAGTTTCTCCTTCCCTTTTCCTTTTTCTCCTTCCCCTCCTCTCCTTCTTTATGTTGGTCCCTTCTCCCTTTCAAGGTTTTTTGTTAAACAAAAGTCTATTTTGTTTTTCTGGGACTCAACCAAGGGGACTTCTTTTTTCCCAAAGCCTTCTCCCAGGGGCCGGCACAAAACCCCCTTCTTCCTTTTCTTCCCTTCTCTTTTCCTTTCCCCTTCCCTCTTCCTCTTTTTCCTTTTCCCCAAAAACTAACCCCTTCCTTACCTCTTTACAAAAAAAACAAAAAAATAAAAAAAAAAAAAAATAAAATAAAAAAAAAAAAAAATAAAAAAAAAAAAAAAAAACAAAAAAAAAAAAATAAAAAAAAAAAAAAAAAAAATCTAAAACTAAAAAACTAAAAAAAAAAAAAAAAAAAAACACAAAAAAAAAAAAACTAAAAAAAAAAAAAAACTAAAACTTAAAATAAAAAAAAAAAAAAAAAAAGAAAAATTAAACTAAATAAAATAAAAAAAAAAAAAAAAAAAAAAAAAACAAAAAAAAAAAAAATCCTTAATAAAAAACAAAAAAAAAAAAAAAAAAAAAAAAAAAAAAAAAAAAAAAAAAAAAAATCGAAAAAAAAAAAAAAAAAAAAAAATAATCTTCAACTTGTCTTTTTCTTTTGTTTTCCCTCCCCCCCCTTTTGACTAGGGAAATCTGCCTTAGGGGGAAAGGAGGGGGGGGGGGGGGGGGGGGAAGAAAACGAAAAGGGGGAAAAAAAGGGTAAAAGAAAAGGACAAATGAGGGGGGGGGGGAAGGGGGAAAGAACAAAAAAAAGGGGGGGGGGGGGGAAAGGGGAACGGGGAAAAGGGGGGTCAGAGTGAACCCTTCCTCTGGGAAAATACTAAAAAACAAAAATCTAAAAAAAAAAAATAGGAAAAAAAAGGGTGGTCCAAGAGGTTTTTTTTTGATCAAGGGGAAGGAAGGGCAGTGGATCCCTCTTGATTTGTTTTAAAAAGGGGTGGGGGTGGGGGGGGGGGGGGGGGGAGGAGAGAGTTTCCCTTGTCTGGGCCTTCTTTAAAAACCCCCAATTCTTATTCTTAGAAAGTTAAAAAAAAAATAGGTTTTCCTTTTATTTTTTCAAGGAAAAAGGGGGGGGGAAAAAACTGAAGGGGGTTAAGCCGGGGTACAACGTTTCCCCATGGGGAACTTTTCTAAAAGGGAAGCCTTGAAGACTTCTGTCGAAGGGAAAGCGGAGTGAAAAAGGAGTGTCGCCTTACGACGAAAAAACCTGGAAAAGAATGAAGAGACACAGTGTTGACGGTCTTTGAAAAGCTGCTAACAAAAGGTAAGTAGTAGTGAGAGATATAATATTAAAAAAAAAAAAAAAAAATAACAAAAAAAAAAAAAAAAAAAAAGTTGTGCAGCTATTTTTCCTCTGTGAGCGACCACTGCGGATTTGCATAGGAGCAATTGTTTTTTTAGGGGGGGGGGGGGAGGGAAGATGTTTAAACGAGCAAGTATAAGAAGACTTATCTGTTAACTTTAAAAAAAACCCCAAAGAGTATTATTTCAGTCCTGAGCCAAGAAGGAGAAAATACCTTTTGCTTTTCAACAGCCGACACGATTTATTATGGTAGGGAAAAGGGAAATTTCGGCTGAAGGTTTTACAGTTTAATTTGTTTAACTTGAGGGCTTGGAAACTTGTTTTAAAAATGGGAGGGATAAGACGATGGTGTTTGAAAAGCTAAACAACACAGTTAAACTAAAGAAAAAAAGATAAAAAAAAAAAAAAAAGGGGGGAGGGCATTTTTTTTACAGAGAGGGGGGGGTTTCACAGGCGGGTCATTTGATTTTTTTTTAGTTTTGGCATCAACCCTTGTCTTTTTTGACCCCAAGCCAAAAAGCCTTATGGCCCAACCCAGAAACGCGGGCGAAAAAGAAACAAATTTAAAATAAAGGTGATCAAAACTAAGGGGACGGTGTGTGTTTCTTTTTTTTTTTTTTTATTTTTTTTTTTTAAAACAAAAACAAACAAACATATAAAAAAGAATTTTTTTTGTTTGAAAAAAAAAGGTGGGGGGGGGGGGGGGAGGGGGGGGTGAAAAACAATAAAAGGGGAGCTCCTTGGAAATTGAAGATCCCATTTATTGAATTAAAAGTTAACGGGAGGCTAAAGGTATCTACAACTACTAAAACAAAAAAAAAAAAAAAAAAAAAAAAAACAAAAAAAAAAAAAAAATGTTGTCCTAAACTAAACAAAAATAAAAAAAAACAAAGTAAAAAATAAAAATAGGAAAAAAAGGGAAAAATAACAAAAAAAAAAAAAAAAAAAAATAAAAAAATAAAAAAAAAAAATTTTAAAAAAAAAAAAAAATAAAAAAGAATAAAAAAAAAAAAAAAATAAAAAAAAAAAAAAAAAAAGCTACTAAACAAAAAAAAAAAAAAAAAAAAAAAAACTAAAAAACTAAAAACACATTTTGGGTATGTTTCAAAAATTTTTTTAAAAACAAAATTACTAAAAAAAAAAAATTTCGGGTTTTTTGGGAAATAAAAAAATAAAAAAAAAAATAAAAAAAAAAAAAAAAAAAAAAAAAAAAAAACAAAAACTAACTAAAAAAAAAAACTAAGCTAAAAAAAAAAAAAAAAAAAAAACTTGAGGGGGTGGGTCGTTAGGAGTTGTTCTTTTGCGAAACAAATAAAAAAAAAAGAAAACAAAATTTTTTTTTTTTTTCTTTCAAAAATGTTTAAGGGGTGGAAGTTTCCCTGGAAACAGAAGCCCCCCACAAACAAAAAAAGAATTTTTTTGGGGGGGTTCCCCTTAAAAAAATATTTGTTCGTTCCAGACTTAAAAAAAAGGGGTGGGTGGGGGCCAGCAAACATGTGGCTCACGGCTGACTATTTCTTTTAAAACACCCCAC
The DNA here is from genome assembly GCF_017654505.1 of Polyodon spathula. Classification (NCBI taxonomy): domain Eukaryota; kingdom Metazoa; phylum Chordata; class Actinopteri; order Acipenseriformes; family Polyodontidae; genus Polyodon; species Polyodon spathula. Next base: position 25,602,815 of record NC_054543.1, read on the forward strand.
CCAGGGGGTATGTTTTTTTTTTACCTTTAAACCAAAATTTGCTGGGGGGGGGTCCATAGGGGGTGGGAGGCGGAGGTTCGTTTTTTTCTTTTTGTTAACAGTTTGGCTTACGGCATTTTGACCCCCTTAGAACTACTTAGAGTTGTGCTTTGGTTTTGTTGGCCGGTCAAGCCATCTTTGAGTGTGAGGAACTGTGGGACAGGGTAGGGGGAGGCAAAAAGGAGACGAACCCGTTTATAAGTAAGGATTTTGGTCACATGGGTAATAAAAACAACAGATTTGGATTTTAGGGGGGGGACAACAGATAAAAACTTTATAATGGTTAATTTTCTATTAAGAGGGGGGTAGGTGGGGGGGCTATAGGGTAGGTAAGTAAAAAACACAATGTGTTCTTGTATTAAAAAAAAAAAAAAATAAAAAATAACAAAAAAGGGGGGGTAAAAAAAAAAAAAAAAAAAAAAAAAAAAAAAAAAAAAAAAATCTAAAAAAATGGGGGGAAGATCTCTTTTTTGGAATTATGGTTTTTAGTTAAAACCCCATGGAAAAGGGAAAGGGGGGTCAAAACTATCTTGGGATTTTTAGGGGGTGGGTTAAAACATAAAGGGGGGTTTTAACTAATGTTTTTTTATTTGAACTTTTATTTTTTTTTTTTTTTTAAAAAAATGTTATATCACACTTTTGATTTATGTTGTTTTGTGTTTTCATTTAGGTTCGAAAGTAAGTCACAACAGGGGCATTTTAAATTAGAAAAAAAAAAGCCATTGGAAATTTTAAAAATGGGGGAGAAAAAAAAAAAAAAAACAGAAGGGAGAGAGACCTTTTTTTTTCAAAAACAAAAAAAAAAAAAAAGGGGGGAAACCTTTAAATGTAAATTGTGTAAGTTTTAAAAAAAAAAAACTGCTAAAAAAAAATTCTAGGTGGGAAGCTATTTT